>NC_134483.1:485311481-485316481 GCF_040206685.1 Ascaphus truei | reverse complement strand
ATAGAATAAGCAATGACATGCATTTATGATTGCAATATTGTATCCCTAGAAATAATCTATGAATACGATTCACACTGGTTCTAAATATTGTGAGGAGTATTACATGTTTGAGATTATTATTAAACAGGGATACATTATTGTTGTGTAATATACATGGTGTTTCTCATTTCAATCTTTTCATCTACATAAATTATCAGGGTTTTTTATTAAAGAAATTCAGTTTTTACGGATTACTAATCAGTACTGAACACTAATATCTTACATGATTGTTATGTGTCCTGCAGCTACTTTGAGATTTAAACAGTTCCTGTAAACCACAGAGAACATACAGTATTGTGGAGGTCAGCAAATCATGCAAATGATTAGTTCAGGTCATAAACTTGTCTTTGTAGTACAAATAGTTCATTTAAAAGCAGTGAACAGTGTTCAGTTCATGCAAATCTATCAGCAAGCACTGTAGGGAAATATATACACAGCATGTGATTCCCTTTCCTGGTTGTACTATTTATTTATTCTTTTAAACCCCATTTCATCCAGGTATTAAGATTTGAAAAATAAACTGAAAAATTCCTGGAATTCTTTAAAAAAAAAAAAGAATATATGTGTGTGTGTATATATATATATATATATATATATATATATATATATATATATATATATATATATATATATATATATATATATATATATATATATATATATACACACACATATATTCTTTTTTTTTTAATATATTTCTTACCAGGGCTATATATATATATATATATATATATATATATATATATATATATGTAGCCCTGGTAAGAAATAGGGCTATATATCTATCCTCCTACTGATGTAAGCCCTGCTAAGGGTGGGCTGCCAGTAGTTAACAGGGGTTTCCCCCACCTCAAGCCCTGCCCTGATTGGTGGAGGTAGGCCCCCTGACTCTGTGTGGAAGGCAAGAGACACAGGGGAGGGGCCTGCTGACATCATGATGGGAAGGGCTGTCTAAATTTAGTTGCATGTTCCTGTCAGTGACAGTTAGTTGAGTTCTGTCCTGGGTTCAGAGATGTGTGTGTTTCCAGGAGAGTGATGTATTACAATTGGAGGAACTCAGGCCGGACCTGAGTAGAGCTTATAGAACTGTGGTGGACCAGTGCCCCTCACCCTGCCTAGGGGGTGAGGGAAGAGCTAGCCCCACCCTGAGTGTCTGTACCTTGGGGTGGTGGCAGGGAACAGTGAGAGTCCCAGACAGCCCATCCTGAAGGGGTACAGTCTGGAGAGGGGAAGACCTACTGTACCTGAGTAGTGCTGCTGCTATTGCTGTGTGCTGCTGTGTGAAATAAAGGAACTGTTGCTATACTTTTATCAAGACTGAGACTGAAATCTCTCGCTCCATTGAGGGGGCTTCTCTGAAGGATTTCACCCTACCCTGATAGGGCTTGCCAGAGATGGAGGCGCTGTATCACCACTAAAAGATGAAGGCAAGAACCTCAGAATAACACACATTCCCAGCTAGCTCAAACTCCCACACCCACCACATGATGAATATATATTTATGTCAACCAGAGAGCTACTACCTTCGTGGATCACTCGTTATCCTCCGTACACGCAGAATCTGTGAATAGGGAAGTCTCTTCTTGAATGGGACTGCACGGACCCCCGCTGTGTTAATCCGATGGGCCATTAAGAATCTCACAGAAATGTTGAGGCAATGTTGAGGCATTTATTGTTAGACTGCCCCAGAATCTGCCAGAATTTCTCAGGTAAGAGTTTCTCAGGTGGCTGCATCTGTAAAGTCCGGACATCAATCTTTTTGTTTTGGAGTTGTAATCAATATACATCCCGTTTAGTTGTACACAACTGGGGACAGCTCTTTGTGTTGCTATTCACACCTGAATTAAACAGGATATGCCAGACAGATTTCAGATTTGTTTGTTTGAAATTCAGCGCCTCTCCTCCAGATGGCACAGTGAATGTGTTAAGTTAGTTAGTCTATGTAGAGTGCTGTAAGTCTCAAGCAGATGCAAGACCGATCCAGCAAATATACTGCAATTCATTACAATTCCTCATTGTTTTATGGCCTTGACCATTCAAGACGAGTTCAATATTTGGTTGTTTAAATATTTTGTTGCAAATGTAAATATTCAATGTGTTCTACTTATAGTTATACTTTGTTGTGCTGTGTGGAAACCAGATTGTAGTATAATCTTTCTCTTTTATTCAGTAATAATGATGCAGCAAATAAGAAAGCCACTGTATCAGAAATATATGGCTATCTCATTGCCAATTATGAGTACTTCAGGGATTCAGCTGACTCTAGTAAATGGAAAAAATTCAGTGCGCTTTACTTTGTCAATTAATGATTGCTTCATTCGCATCCCCCCCAATCCGGGTGTCAGAGGAGGTTTTTTGGGTATTGGAACCATCCTTTGTGAATATGTTTGATCATGGCAACTTGAGAAGAAGAAGGAGAAGAAACGGGACCAACAGATTGAATCATACTTCCCAATCTCACAAATGGACACCATCTGGAAATCAACATGAACAGCAGCCCCAACCTGATTATACCTTGAGAGGTCCATCTGGTAACCTGATCCTACCTGACTACTATCTACAGCAGTTGAACTTGATTTTACCTCTTATGCTCAGTATGGATACCTATCCAAATAAGATCCTGACGAATATCGTCCGCATCAGCAAGGTTGGGAAGGTTGGCAAGATTGGCAAGGTTGTCTTGAATTCAATGAAGGTAAATATAATATAAAATATGTTATTAACTTTTGTGCCCTATGACAAGAATAGCCCGTAATACTGATCATTGATTGATATGATAAAAATCCTGTGCCCCCAGTTTGCGCACCTCTGGTGTATAGTGTATACTTTAAGCATCCTGTTATTTGTTTTCAGAATCGATAGCATGCTAAATCAACAGCCAACATCCACAGCACACAGAATCAGATGATGAGGATGATAGCGTGACATGTTGAAAAAACAATATATTACTGTCCCTTTTATTATTTTTCAATGCTTTTCTACACTTTTATAAATATTGTAATTCACGCTTGTTATGCAACTGTGCTTACTAGTCCACTGTATCTGATAGATACTGTGCTTTAAATATTATCATGTTGAGTAAAAATTCACTCTGAAATGTTTCCTGCTTATTTCCCCACACATAAGTGTACTGTGAGTGGGAGTGTAAAAACACATACAGTACTGCAGTTTGTGTGTACAAACTACCTGCCTACAGTACTGTAACCTCTGCAGACTCTGCAAACTGTATACACTATTAAATGACACAAACCCATAACCCCCATCGCCAGCCAGCCAGCCAAAATTTCTCCTCCATACCTGAGAAAGCAGAATGTAAGGTTTGTAACACAGCATACTTCACACGCATGCATGCGCAATATTAACTACCATCCCATAACCGACCCCCATCACCAAGACAGAATTAATCTCTGAAACAAGATAACAATCCAATTGAGAAGTGAAACAAATTGGGGGAGAATTTTACACAGGTATTATTTCTCACAACAGTACTGTAGGACTGATTAACAGAATACCACACGTTTGTACATACAAAATACTGTATATATATGTACATATGATTGAAAATAATAATAGTAAACCCTATAGCTCAGCGCAAAAAATATATATGTGTTAATACAATAGGTGAATATTAACCTTACTGCTAAGTGAAAGCTGCCAAAAGGGTCTCTGATTAACAAATTTCTCACAAACTCATTTACAGACAATTATACACAAAATGCAGTGAGCCGGCGCTCCAGGCAACAACAATACCCCAGTCCAATGATCAGTCCATATGGATCAGGAAAGTTCTTTACAATGTTTCCAGCTGATGGAGATATGATGATCCAATTTCTGGCTGTTGGTTCTAGACTCCTCCTAGTGTAGGATAGACAAAAGAGAAAAGACCATTGCGCAGCTACAGTACAAGAACCAATAAATGACTCCACAACAGAATAAAAGTAATAAACTTACAAACATTCTGTGTCGTTGTTCCTTTGAGACAATCTGTGCTTTAAACCTCTTCTCTTTCAGATATCACGAATCCCTCGTGTTGTCTGTCATTCATCAAGTTTTCTATCTGTTCACGAGCATTACCACTTAGACATGGTCCCCATGTGTTCCCAGCAAGGAGATGACATAAAAGATGATGGTGCAGATTGATAAAAATTAATTACAATAAAAATAAAAACAGCCAAAGGCTTACTCACATAAACTAGGCTGTATTAAAACAGCTCACAACGTGCCGTCCGCAGCTTGATACAATCAGGTATGGCTGGCTTCCGGGATGATGGCGCTCTTACTCTTAGCAAACCCTGAAATGGCGTCTGACTCTATGCAGTTGCTCTACGAGGCCCACCTCTTCAATTTGCAGTTTGCTATCTCTAACTCAGCTTGTGGTGGCCAGCACTACACACTGTGCTCTGCTCTCCCCTCTGAGCGACTGACGTCAACCCGTGCGCAGCTCAGTGACGTCACACTATGGTGTCTCTCCTGGTCTCTCTGTTCCTGACAGACGTATCAGTTCTAACTCCTCCCTCTCCAGACACGTTTCGTGACTCGATATGGTAACTTCATCAGTGGTGAGGGGGAGTTACTACCTACTGATATATATATATATATATATATATATATATATATATATATATATATATATATATATATATATATACCCTGGAGGATGATATATACTAATTACAGATTAATTGAATAAAAATGCAGATTAACTGAATAAAATTGCACACATACTACTTACATGATATGTACCACTAGGGAAACATCCCTGGGATTCAGTGGCAATGCACCAAGCACATAGAAGTGACATTTCTTACCCTTCCCAATACAGAATTACAGATAGAAACAATTAATGCATAATTGATTCATGTATAAGACGGGGGGGGGATTACTTAATCTATCATTGGACTGGGGTATTGTTGTTGCCTGGAGCGCCGGGTCACTGCATTTTGTGTATAAATATACGTACA
>NC_134483.1:485182823-485311281 GCF_040206685.1 Ascaphus truei | reverse complement strand
AGTTCTTCTTGAGTTATTTTCTTGTTTAAGAACTCGAGTTCTTCCTGTGTGAGGGATGGGAGGTTGCATTTGGCTAGGTAGTCGGAGGTATTCTTGGCGTTATCATTTGGGTGGTTAGTGGGGTGAAGATTGTAGAGGTCTGTGTAGAACTCTGCAAACTCACTCGCGATATCTTTCTCGTTATAAGAGATTTGACCGCTTTTAGTCCTGATCTTTGTGATCTGGGCCTTTGCCTTCATGCCTCTTAATTTGGAGGCCAGAAGTTTGTCCGCTTTGTTACCCCTATCGTAAAACCGCTGTTTGGTCCATTTCAGGGCTCTCTCTACCTCGTCAAGTTGAAGCAATTTTAGGTCGGATCTCGCTTTCTCAAGGGTTCTAAACACCTTTTTCGATAGGGATTGCTTGTGCAAGCGCTCTAGCGCTAGGATTTTATCAGTAAGTTCTTTCTGGGCTTTCTGTTTTAGTTTTTTCTTATAGGAGGCTAGTGATATGAGTTCCCCTCTAATGGTGGCTTTGTGCGCTTCCCAGAGCGTTGCTGCTGAGGGGACTGAGCCTTTGTTTATCTGGAAAAAGGTGTGCAGTTTTTGCTTAATCGTTTTGACCACTTGTGGGTCATTGAGGAGCGAGTCGCTAAGTTTCCAATTATATGCTAATGACTTGACGAAAGGTAGAGAGAGGGGGTGAAGTGCGATAGGGGCATGGTCGGACCACGTTATTGGGCCTATTTCGGAGTGGGAGGATGCCTGGAATACATTGTTGGTGCCTAGGAAATAGTCGATCCTCGAGTAAGACTGATGGGGGGTTGAATAGAAGGAGTAGTCTCGCTGGCACACGTGCTGGGCCCGCCAGATGTCTGTCAGAGAGTACTCTCTGAGGATATCTTGGAATTTTTGGGCTTTTGCCTGTAGTTGGGTGGAGTATGGGGCCGCAATTTGACCTGATCTATCCTGGCCTGGGCTAAGGACCATATTTACGTCACCGACAAGGAGAAGGGAGGAGAGCGTCGGTTGGTCGAGGGTGCTAAGAAGGTTCTGGAGGAATTGAGTTTGGGGCATAGATATTAAGGATGGCTATGTGGGAGCCTGAAAGCGTGCCTTGGAGGAGTATATACCGTCCCTCAGGGTCTTTGGTCACCAGTGTTGGGGCAAATGGTGTGTTGTTTTTAATCAGAATGGCCACCCCTCTTTTCTTGCTGGGGGAGGAAGCGAAAAACGCTTGGGGGTACGTGTGTTTAAATGTGTTAGGCGGATCTGTGGTGTTAAAATGGGTTTCTTGGATACAAATTATATCCCCTTTAGTTTTTTTAAATTCTTGTTTGCGTTTGCGGATCGAATTAAGGCCTTTGACATTCAAGGAAATAATTTTAATTGACGCCATTAATGGGGGGGGGGTCTCGGGGGTAAGCCCCTGTCCCTGAGTTATTCCCATGTCAGGGCTGATTTGAGCGTTGGTGTGCGTATGCGGGGGGGGGGGGGGTTCTGTTATTCCAGTGGAGGACGCTGGGGGAGGGTCGTCGGGGGAGGGGTAGGATGGGGGAAGAGAGGGGAGGGGGGGGGACACAAGAGGACAAGAAAGAAGGTGGGCTGTCCTGGAGCCCGAAAAAGATTCCTCTTGACATTCTGGTGTCAAGGGGATGGGGTACAAAAAGACCCCTGGGAGAACTTTCGGGGCGTCACTCACGGACCGCAGCCAGCAAGCAAGGTCCAGCGCCCCCACCGCATTGCTAATGGGGGGGGGGTCCTAAGTGGGGAGGGTCATCTCAGGCTTGTGGTGGCCTTACTCTCCTTCGGCTTGTTCCGTATCTAATCTTTTACATCCTTTACATAAATTATTTTCTTCCCTTAGATTAAATTTTTATTTGAATACTCTTTGTAGGTTCCGGGGGGGGGAGAGGGAGGGGGGGGGAGGAAGGGGGGGAGGGGGGGAGGGGGGGAGGGGGAGAGGGAGGGGGGGAGGTGGAGAGGAAGGGGGGAGGGGGAGAGGGAGGGGGGGAGGGGAGAGGGAGGGGGGAGGGGGGAGAGAGGGGGAGAGGGAGAGGGGGAGAGGGGAGGGGGAGGGGAGAGAGGGGGGGGAGGGAGAGAGGAGGGGGAGAGAGGGGAGGAGGGGGAGGAGGGAGGGGGAGAGAGGGGAGGAGGGGGGAGGAGGGGGGGGAGAAAGGGGGATGGGGAGGGGAAAAGGGTGGGGGAAGGGGGGTGGTTGGCGGCGGGGGGGAGAGGGGGGAGGGAGAGGAGAGGGGAGGGGGTGGGGGAGAGAGGGGAAGGGGGGGGAGAAAAGGGGGGAGGGGGAATGGGAGAGAGGGGGGAGGGGGGGAGGGGGGAGGCATCTGGTGTTTACATCTTACGCTGGTAGACCAACGTTACTCTTTAGTGGGGGCTCATTCCCAGGATGAGTCCCACATTAACATTGTAATTGTACATTGATATACAGTAAGCAAAAATGGTTATGCATGAAAAATTTCGGATTTGAGGGAGGGGGGGAGAGAGGGGCATCCTGGGGTAGGGTGGGGGGGGGCACTTTAGTAGGAGTATTTAACTTACGTGGGCTTGGGGTTAGTTGGGGGGGGGGTGGTGGGGGGAGGGAGAGGGGCAGGGGGGGATGGGAGGGAGAGGGGCAGGGGGGGATGGGAGGGGGGTGGGGTGGGGGGAGAGGATGGGAAAGGTGGGGGGGGGAGGAGTGGAGGGGGTAGTAGGATGAGGAGGAGGGGGGGGTGGAGGTGGGAGGAGGGGGAGGGAGGATGGGAAGGGAGGAGGGGGGGAGGAGGGGGGGGAGGGGTGGGGGGGAGAGAGGGGGGGGTGTGGAGGGGGGGGTGAGGGAGAGGGAAGGGTGGGAAGTGGGGGGGGAGTGGGGGGAGGGGGGAGCATACAGTATTTACATCATTAGCAGGTAGTTTAAACATTGCTCTCGGGGGGAATCCCATTCCCAGGCCGAGGTATCCCCTGCACATTGCTGTTTTCATCTACTCATTCAATATTTGTTCATACATTGGCATATAGCGAAACAGGTTGGTTAAGCATAGTACAGATCTCCGCTGGGGGGGGGGAGGGTAGGTGAGGGGGGACACACCTTGGGGCGGGGAGGGGGGGTGGGTTCTTATGGGGAGTCAGCTAACATGGTGTTTAGTCTGATTAGTGAGGGGGGGGTGGGGTGGGGGAAGGGGGTAGGGAGGGGGGAAAGGGGGTAGGGAGGGGGGGGGACATATTATTTATAACCTTTTCTAACGTTTGGGGCTTGCCCCTGAGGGGAGCTCAGTCTTAAACCTGGACAGTGCTTAGAGCTGTATATTTATATCTTGCTTAGACTTATATGGTTCGTCAGTTGCTATGAAGTGAGATGTGGTGTCTAATCCTAATCCGGTTCAGGTCTGGGGGGGGGGGTGGGTGGGGAATGGGGTGGGTGGGGTGTAGGTGGGGTGGGGAGGGGAGGGGGGGTGGGGGGGTGAAGGGGGGGCAGGGGGGTTTAAGGGGGGACCATACATTTGTGGGTTCAGTTGGAAGCTACATAATTCTGGGGGGAAGCCCCTGTAGGGGATCTCACTTGAATCCAGACATTGTGCACATATATGCTAGTCTTGACAGTAAGGGGGGTGGGGGGGGGGTTGCTCGGGGGGTCGCGGTAGTCTTGAGAGATGGGGCTTTCCTTGGGGGATATTGGGGTACATCCCTTTTGTTATAGGGGGGGAGGGGGGGTGGTAATATTTGTTCATACAACCTGACTCTTGAGGGAGGGGGGGGGGGGAGGGTGCCTCCAGTAGCAGATCGTGTGTCGCAGTACCAATAGAGGGAGTCCCTGGTTCTGCGGTCTTGGTGCAAGACCACCTAAGGTTGGGGGTCAGGTGCACCTCTTGTTCGTTGGGAGCGCCGATGGGGCGTGCTTGTGGAGCAGTGCGGCAACTAACCCACGTCCTTGGTGCCTGGATCTCCGCGGGTGCAGCTTTGGAACTCGTGAGGATCGCGAGAGGATCGCGTTTGATGAGGTTGGGGTGCAACGCAAGTGCCGTTTCTCCCCGTTGATGCTTGGGTCACTGCGGGTGCAGCTTCGGTTCCCCTGGTCTCAGGGGGGAGCGGGAAAGGTAAGTGGGCATTTTACCTGTGGGGGGATGGGAAGGGGGGAGGGAAGGGGGGGTAGGGGGGAGGGGGTAGTGGTGGGGTATGGGGAGATAGTGGCGGGGGGGAGGGGGAGAGGGAAGAGGGGGGGGCAAAGAGTGGAGGGGGGAGACTGGGGGGGTTGGGAAGGGTAAGGGGGGGGAGATAGTTTCGTGGGCTGTTGTCTTGTGGTCCGCGGGGCCAGAGGGGGCTTTTGTACTCTAAGGGTTCTTGCGTTAGTTGTTTACTTCGGTCTTTAGGGCCTCTGGGTCTGCGTGGGATGTCTGTGAGGGCCTCTTGTGGTTTTCTTAGTCCTCGTAGGTGGCGGGATCATCAGGATTCACCGGAGTCGCTGACTCGCCAGTCTCTCCGATGTTCGGGGGGCTTCTTGGGGGGTCATCTCCGACGTCTCCTCAGTGCAGGGGCGGTTGTTCTTCTGCGGTGGGAGGGGGATCCCTAGCGCTTTCAGGAAGTCCTTAGCACTTTCAGGGGTTGTTACTGTGTGGTGGCGGCCATTGCGGAGCACCACTAATTTGAAGGGGAACCCCCAGCGATACTTTACCCCCTGGTCCCTGAGATAGGAGGTAAGTGGGCGCAGCGCATTTATTTTTATTATTGTTGTTTGGGAGAGGTCATTGAAGAGCTGGATTTGTACACCATCCATAGTCACAGTCCGCAGTTCTCTGGCCGCCGTCATGATGCGGTCTTTAGCAGAGTATGCGTGCATTCTAAGCACCACATCTCTGTGACGGTTTGGGTCTGATGATTTTGGGCCCAGGGCTCTGTGGGCTCGGTCCGTGTGCAGATCGTGATCCGATAGATCAGGGACGAGCTGCAGAAAGAGTCTGCGGAGGTATGGTTGGAGTTCTTCATGTGTGATATTTTCAGGGATATTTTTGAGACGGATGTTCTGCCTCCGCTCCCTGTTCTCCATATCCTCGAGCTTGTTTTGCATGTGTCGGATCGCCTCTCCGCATCTCAGTACTTCTTCGTGGGTCTCTGCCTGCTCATTTGTGATTCCCTCCATTTTCACCTCCAGATCTTCTGTACGCTCCGTCAGTGCTTCCACTTCTGCCCGGATAGTTTGAAGGGCCTTTTCCGTGTCCTCCTGAACCCCCCTCCTCATTTTAACGATTAGGGCGTCAAAAAAATCTTTATTTAGGACGGGGGGATCCGAGTCAATCGGGCTCTGTCGGCCGCTGCGCACCTCGTGCTCCGGTTCTTCTCCGGCGCCATCTTGCTCATCGGGGCTGATATCAGCCAGGCGCTGTGCCGGGGGGAAGAACTTGGTGACGGGGCATTGACTCTTCCTCTGCGGCTTCCCTGCCATCTCTCTGGTGTTTGCTCTCGTTGTGGGGTCGATTTTCGGGGAGTTTGAGGTGGGGAATAAGCTTATTCTGGTGTTTTTAGTGGTGAGGGCGCCGGGAGCTCTCTCACTAGCAAACCATCGGCTGTGACGTCACCGGAAGTCCTCCTCAACTCTACCTTTCAATCACCTAAGACATAGTGGCTGCGCAGTCACCCATACACATACATACGACCTGTGGGAATGGGAGAACTGATTAGCGTATTTGGACACGGGGTGGGATCACCCGGTGGCGGGATTGGGGAAAGTGTTGTTGGCGTCCGCCGAGGCGCAAGTTATTGTTGGCGTCCGCCGAGGCGCAAGGATGTTGACGTCCTCCGTGGCGTGTTAAATGATGTGTACCACCATACCGGAATGTCATGGCATGTAATGTATCGTAAGGTTGATCTATCAGTAAACGAGATTGGTTTTAGAACATGGTCGTGTAAGAGTAATTCTTGTATAGACGTCCTGCGAAGACTAACTCCCCCTTTGGTGGGATCTGTCGCAGGTGGAGGTGCTGCACCGAACCTATATATTGTATGCACCCCAGGCTCTCCGTGGCAGAGGCTCAGGCCCTGTGAGCCAGCAGGTAACACAGCACAGAGTAACAGCTTGCCAGTGATAGGAAGCAGGGTTACATATGTATAGGATTTAGGAGCTATTGGTACATCATCCATTTCCTTCATAACAAACAGTGTCCTGTAATCACAATGTCCAGTACTAAAAATCCCAATCCAAAAAAAGGAAAAAGTTATATAATGATCTTGTTCAAAAAATAATAAAAATAAAAATATTTATTATCCACCTTGATGAAAAAAATAATAAATAAAAAGGATTGTGAGGGTAAAAGTGCCACAAAATATTGTAATAATGCACCTAGTCTCGCAGTATGGTCTACATAAGCATTAAATCATGTCAACTCCGGAGCCCTCACTTGATTAGTGAATATACAAAAGAAAAAGGGGTTCCCCCCTTGTGATGCTTGCCAGGAGAGGACTATGCCTTGATATAATTAATCATCATCTTCATTGCAAAAAGACAGTTTATAAAACACAGTGTTTTTTTCATTACATCGATTCTAAGACGCAGTCCCTATTTCAGCCACGTGAAAAGGGAAAAAAAGTGCGTCTTAGAATCGAGGAAATACGGTATATATATATATATATACATATATATATCTATATATATATATATATATATATATATATATACCCACATACTAGCTGATATACCTGGCGTTGCCTGGGATTTAATTTTCCCGCTCCACCTCTTTCTCTGCTCCCCTCTCTCTCTCTGCTCCCCCTATCTTTCTCCCCATTCACCTCTCTCTCTCTCCCCCTTCCCCTCTCTGCCCCTCTCTCTTTCTCCCCCATTCACCCTTGCATCTCACATCACTCGCCCCCCCTGCACCTCACATCACTCTCCCCCTGCACGTCATATCACTTCCACCCTGCACCTCACATTACTCTCCCTACCTGCACCTCACTTCACTCTCCCCCAATTGCACCTCACATCAATCTCTCCCCCCGCACCTCACTCTCCCCCCCCCCTGCACTTCACTCTCCCCCCTGCACCTCACATCACTTTCCCACCCTCCGCACCTCACATCACTCCCCACTCCCCGGCACCTCACATCAGTGTGCCTCCCCCCCCTGCACCTCACATCACTCTCCCCCCTTCACGTGACATCACTCTCACGGCAGGTGGAGGGTGTGAGTCGGCGGGGCGGGTGGAGGGTGTGAGGCTGTGTAATGCGGCAGGTGGAGGGCACATGAGTCGGCAGGGGCGGGTGGAGGGTGTGAGGTGGCGCTTCTCCCACTAGGGTGGGAGGGTGGAGGGCATGCGAGGTGGAGGGTGTGAGCCGCGGCTGGTGGAGGTGAGGCGCGGCGGGTGGAGGGTGTGTGGTGGCGGGTCTCCTGCTAGGGTGGGAGGGTGGAGGGTGCGTGATGCGGCGATTCTCCCGCTGGAGTTTTATGTGGCGGGTGGAGGGCGCGTGAGGCAGCGGTTGTCCCGCTCGTGTGTTATGCGGTGGATGGAGCATGTGAGGCGGCGTGGCACGTGGAGGGAGTGAGGTGCGGTGGGTGGAGTGTGTGAATAAGGCTGGATGGTACCTGGCGGTCCACGGTGTGAGGAGGCTATGAGGTTGTGGGCATGCGTAGCCTCTTTGTGACATCACCCCACCCCGCAGGCAGGCCAATCAGAGCGTGAGCTGCCGCCAGCCAATCAGCAACCACACAAACTCACAGACAAACAATTTTTCAGTTTTATATATATATTTATATATTCCTTGCTATACTGGATTCTCTCCTCAAATCCCAGCACAATCCAATCCTCTGGCATCCTTCCTGACATTTTCAATAGTGCACTGTGTAAGGAAAATTAAACCAACCCAATCAAGTCCTAAAGTTCTCCTCACTAGAAAATTTAGAAACTTTAACCCACAACAGTTTCTGGCAGACCTTACCAACTGCCCTTGGCACAGAATCGATTTAATTCCTGACCCTGATTCTGCGCTTGACTATTTCCAAGCCGAGTACTTAAAACTCTGTGATACCCAATGTTCACTACGCAGAATAAGGGTAAGGGGGGCCCACCTTCCATGGGTAACAACTGACCTTATAGCACTCTACCAGTTCAGGGATTCCTTGTGGAAATGCTACAAAGTAACTGGCACTACAAGGATCTCAATCACTACAAATGACTGCGGAATATGTGCACAAGGCAAACACGGCACGCAAAAGCACAATATTACTCTGACAATCTCATCCAAACCCAGCTAATTTCTGGAAGGTTATCAACACATATTCCAGCCTCCTAACCATCAACAACCAAGTAATATCACTAAAGGGGAATATTACTCTGACAAACCACACTGACATTGCAAATGCATTCAATGATTACTTTGTGGGGTGTGTTATTAATTTACAGTACTAGCGAAACGCAATCCAAACCACAAACATGAATCTCACCCTGGGATTACCCATATAACCCCACCCCCTCCCAAAACTGCCCACACTTTTCAATTTGGCCCAGTATCCGAAGAGGAGATTGTGAAGAAAATGGGCGTAATCAGAACATTAATAAAGGCAGTGTGCTCAGCTGGTTACCCCTATTTCGTATTGGGGATGAAGGGGTTACTTTTTCATGCACTGTACATGTCTTATTTCTCCCTCTGTCCCTTTTTGTCCCCATTTAGCAGGATGAGGTTTTTTGTTTTTTTCTCCTGTCTTTAAAATGCACACAAGAACCAAATGTGTTGACACCTATGAGCTGGGTCACTTGCCTATGCAAGCTTCAAAGGTAGCATGCTGGGCCCACGCCTGTAAGTCTCTCTGGAAGTTACAAATCAAAAGACCCAGTGTCCAGTGCGTGTGAATTGGCCAGATGGATGCTAAATAGGAAATCATGTTGACCATTTGTGCTAGCTCACATCCTGAGTTCCCCCTTCCAGCCTGAGAGGGGCCAGGTAAAGAGGGGAGTGCACCTATGCTAAGTAGCCTAGGTAGCATTGTCGCACATGCTCTGTGTGAACAGGAAATCCCTAGTGCCACTCTCCAAACTGTGGGCAAGTAGGGGATGGGGAATGAGAACTTTCCCACGGGGGATTGGGTGGGTATGTTGGCGATAGGCTTCCAACCCCTATATACATCCCACCCAGGCTATCCCCATTGTCTTTCGTTTTTCATTCTACCATGTGAGCGGATTACCAACATGCTTCTAATAGCAGAGAAGAGCAGCAGCACTTTGCACATTCACAGAAGGATTGGGCTGGCAATTTATGCCCTTGCAAAAGGACTACATTTTAAAAGACAATTGTAAGGATCCGCGCTGCGGGTATACTCGCATCCAGCGCCTCCTTACCTTCTTTATAGGCCGTTCAGGCTCCCCGGTGGTGTTCCCCTCTACTGGCCGCTGTCCCCGCACCTCCAGGACACGCGCGGACCCATGCCACCATTAGTTGGCGCCTGACTCCGCCTCCGCTGATGCGGCGCACGCACCTTGCGTGTCTCTGTCCCTGCCACATCAGCTCCGCCTCCCAGGTTCCTCTTCCTTACCTGACTCTTCCCCTGTCCATCCCTCTGCTCCTCCCCCTCTTCTGACTACTCCCAAACCCTCTGATATGGCTCTCCTATTCTCTGCCTTTTCTGACGCGGCGCACGTACCTTGCACGCCCCTTCCCCATCTGCTATGCTTCCCAGGTCCTTCTTCCCTTTCTGTCCCTTCCCTTGCCCGTCCCACCGCTCCTCCCCTTACTCAGACCACTCCCAAAGCCTCTGGTAATTCTCCCCTATCTGGGTCTTACTTAGGCCACTCCTCTGTTACTCCCCTCACTCCCATTGGTCCCAAACTTTCACACTCTGCTCTCCTATCAGGTCCTTCTTCGGGTCGCTCCTCCGTCACTCCCCTTCCCCTGATTGGTCCCAGCCTCCTATATATATTGGTGCTGTCTGCTGTTGCCTGGCCTCTATTGTCTTCAGTGCCTGCTCCTGTCCCAGGAAATTCTGCTGACCTCCCTGGATTTGACCCTTTGCTTTGGACTCTGCTATGCTGCTCTCTGGAACCCTTTGGACTTCGCTTTGGACTTTCTTCGCTGCAGACTTCTACAACCCTTGGACACGGCACACGGACAATCTACAATGCTGCTCTCTCCACTCCACAACTCAGGCTTACGGACAATCAACTATGCTGCTCTCTCCAATCCATAACCCTTGGCTTACGAACTTTACCCTTTTTCGCTGGAGCTGTCAAGTACAGTATCATTTACATTCTTGTTACCCAGACCACCTATGCTACTTCCACACTCCGGCCGTGCCCCCTTTTTACTGTTAGGTGTGTGGTATTACTCCTTTCCACCTCAGTCCCGGGGTCTCATCTTGCTTGTGGGCAGGCCGAGCGTTACATCAATCTTCTGGTGCTTTGCCCCTTTCTGGACATTATCCCCTGTTCATATACCAGTAAGTGTAATTAATAAGTGTATTCTGCAGTTGTCGAGTGTTTGCCTATCAAGGGAATAAATCTCAGTTTATTTTGCTCAACTTGTTCTGCTCAATTGGGATCCACAAAATATAAATTTGTTAATAAGTGCGTCCATCGTGACAGAGATTACACAAGCGCTCCTAGAATAAAACTAAGCAGCCAATGTGGACCTGATTTACTACAATCTACGTTCCTAAGACTTGGTGCCCCAGCCATTGCCAAACCAATTGTCTCTATAGTCAACTCTATCCTGTCTGCAGGCCATATCCCTAAGACCTGGAAAACTGCCAGAGTTGCCCCAATCTTCAAAAGTGTTGACAAAAACACTGTCTCAAACTACAGGCCTATATCTCTTATTTCAATACTATCCAAAGTCATTAAAAAAAAATGTGTTCACTCCCAATTAAGCGATAACTATAACAAGACAAATTTTCCTAGCCAATTCCAAACTGGCTTTCGCCTCAAACACTACACTGTAACTACCCTGCTAAAAGTTTGCAATGAAATCCAGTGTGGAATGGAACGGGGACAACTAAGTGGTGCAATATTCCTAGATTTTGCAAAGGCTTTTGATACTGTTGACCATGCTATCCTGCTCTGGAAAGCATGCTTTAAACTGCTTTCAGTCCTACCTATCAGGTAGATCCCAACATGTGTCCGTCTCAGGCTTTAACTCCAACCCCTTGGATATCACCTATGGTGTCCATCAAGGCTCTGTTCTGGGGACCCTACTCATCTCAGTGTTCATCAATGATCTTCCCGCAGTTTGTAAGGAAGATTCAATACACATCTATGCAGATGACACAATCCTATATGTACACAGCTATAGCCTCTCCGACCTTGAACACATACTTCAGTCTGACATTTTGAGACTCGAAAACTGGATTTCCCAAAACAAACTGTTTTTAAACAGTGACAAGACTGTAACAATTGTATTTGGGACCAAGACTAAATTTTCAAAGCTTCCAGTGACTGAGCTGCAGATCAGAACCAATGCTAAAACCACCCTAACCCCTGTTACTAGTTTTAAATACCTGGGCATCTGGTTTTACTCCCACTTCATAATCAGGATGCACATTGATACTCTTACATCCAAAACCTATGCCAAACTAGGTGTACTTTATAGGAATAATCCTCCCTAAATCTGCTGGTCAAAAAGCATATTGCACAGTAGATGTTAATGCGAATTATCGACTATGGAGACATAGTATACGGCTCGGCACCCCAAACCCACCTTAACAAACTTGACGCCCTCTACAATTCAATATGCCATTTTGTTCTCCAATGCAACTACAACACACATAACTGTGAAATGGTCAAAGAACTACATCACTTGAGTCTAGATGCAAAGTTCACCTTTCCTGTCTTGCCTTCAATTACTTTCTGGGCAAGCTACCCATATATCTGAACAAGCTCCTCACCCCTACCACATGCAGCACATCATCTAAGATCTGACTCCAAAAGACTGTTCATTGTCCCAAGGTTCAACAAAGTATCCGGCCGCTCCTCCTTCTCTTACTGTGCACCCCATAACTGGAACAACCTTCAGGAGACTCTCACATCCACCACCAGTTTAAGATCTTTCAAAACTAAAGCTGTCTCACATTTTAATCTGGTCTGTAACTGTTACATATGCCTATAAAATATGTAGCCCATAGACCCCCACCCGGTCGCAGATCGGACCCCCTAAGGTGTACTAGGGTCTGGCTACGTGTCTTAGTATGGTGCATACCTGCTGGCAACAGGAGGGCCTGAGTCTCCCGCGATGGTATGGGGGATGTCAGGATCAGGTTTCTGGGGTGAATGCCTCCGTCTCATTTAATGGTGCAGCGCCTCCATCTCTGGTAAGCCCCAAGGATGAGGGGTGGAATCCTTCCAGAGAGTCCCCCACTCGGGGACGAGAGATTCCAGTCTCACACAGTCTTTCTTAAAAGCAGCAGCAGCAGCTCTTTATTGTCACAGCAGCAGAGTAGCAGCAACAACAGCAACAAGACTGTCAATCAGGTACAGGGGGTCTTCTTCCACACAGGACTGCTCTCCCTCAGGATGGTATCTTTGTCCCTGCCACCACCCCAGGCCACAGGCACCCAGGGTGGGGCTAACTCTTCCCTCGCCCCCTAAACAGGGTGAGAGACATTGGTCCACCTCCCTAACTAAAGTTGCATCAGCTATACTCAGAGGCTGATGGCTCTCCTCCTCCAACTGCCAATTAATATATGGCTCTCTCTGTCCCACTGGACCAGCCAGGTGACAGGCTCAGCAGACTCTTAACTTCACCTCTCTGGACTAACTAACAGAAGACAAACTAAATAGGCAGTGCACTGCCCTTTATGATCTCAGCAAGCCCCTCCCCTGTGTCTCTTTCCTTAGTCACAGGGTCAGGTGACCTACCTCCACAACTCAGACCAGTGCTTGAAGTGGGGGAAACCCATGATAACTTCTGGCAGCCTGCCCTTACCAGGGCTTATACCAGAAAGAGGACATATAGCCCAATTTCTTACCAGGGCTACACTCTCCCTCAGGTGGAATCCAATGGTCCCCACTTGGACCTAAATTTGTAGTACCATCCTGCAGGTGAACAATCTGTGCATTACAAACACAGTTGATTAGTGCGTACACAGCAGACTGTCCCACCCAGATGGCGTATCAATAACATTGGGTACCTCCCAACATGGAGAACCCGAACTAATAATAATGGCGAGGGTCAGGTTTCCTAACTTCCCTCCCATTGAGGTCTACAACCTTAATGTAATTGGGTTGTACAGACCCATACTCCGGCCTATACACCACACTGTTCATGTAAATGTTTCGCCCGGTACTCTACGCTCTTATGACATCACATATTTTCTCTTCTCTCAAATAGGCAGCCCTACCAAACTTAGTTTGTAGGTACTCAAGGACAGCTTCTCGGAGCCAGGTATCTCTCTGCTCCTAAATTTCTTGCATAATGGGCTCCGGTACATATGGGAATTCATAGCCATGGGATTGCCAGTACCGTGCCACTATGGCCTTGTCTGCTCTACTTAGCTTCGTCAGCTTCCTGTCCCCAGCCTTGCCTGGCAGTACCCAGAACTGTGGCTCCTCAGGGGCAATATCATCATACAATATGGATGAGCCTTGGGGAATAACTATTTTCTGCTCAATCTCTCGGTACCTATTTTCTAATTCCTTTTGGTAGCCAACCATGTTGTAGGACATTTCAGAATACGTAAAAACTTGTCCAATCTGCGCCCAGGTTAAGACCGCTCGTAAAAAGCCGTACGGCCTTCTACAACCCCTCCCTATACCAGAACGCCCATGGAGTCATCTGTCCATGGACTTGGTGGTGGAACTTTCAACCTCTAAAGGGATGAACACCATTTTGGTTGTCGTGGATCGTTTTTCAAAGCAGGTCCATTTCATTCCTCTCAAAGGCCTACCCAATTCCCCTACCCTGGCAGACATTTTTGTTAAAGAGATATTCCGCATTCACGGAGTTCCTCTTTCCATCGTATCTGATCAAGGTACACAATTTGTCTCAAAATTTTGTCAAGCCTTCGCTCGTAGGATGGATATCACCCTCCATTTTTCGTCCGGGTATCATCTCCAAACTAATGGGCAAACCGAGAGAACGAACGAGACTCTGGAGCAATACCTCCGATGCTTCATCGCAGACAGCCAAGACAACTAGGTAGATTTACTTCTGTGGGCAGAGTTCTCCCATAACTCTTTAAAGAATAGCTCCACGTTGAAATCCCCATTTTTCATTAATTATGGTTTTCACCCAGGTCAGCTGCCCATCACCTCAGTTCCTTCCGGGGTTCCAGCGACCGATGACCAAATCAAGGATCTTCAGGAATCCTGGAAAAGGATCCAAAAGCCTTTGAGAAGCGCAACCCAAAGACAAAAGACACAGGCAGATCGTCACCATCGTCAGGCACCAGTCTTCAAACCAGGGGATAAGGTCTGGCTCTCCTCCAAGAACATTAGACTGAAGACTCCAAGCCACAAGCTGGCTCCCAGGTTCTTGGGTCCATTCCCAGTAAAAGAACGGATCAATCCTGTGGCATATCGTCTGGAACTTCCTCCATCCATGAGGATACCCTCTGTGTTCCATGTGTCACTGCTGGAACCTGTGTCCCAGAGTCCGCGGTTCCATAGGACACCGATTGACCCTAAACCAGTCATAGTTCAGGGGCAGGAAGAGTTTGAGATTCAGTCTATTCTGGATTCCAGGAGGACGAGGGGTTCGGTGCAGTACCTGGTGCATTGGAAGGGCTTTGGCCCAGAAGAAAGATACATGCTCCCAGACTTCTGACACTCTTCCACTCTAAATTTCCCCAAAAGCCATATTGGAGTCGTCATGAGGCCGCTCCTCAAGGGGGGGTACTGTAAGGTCCGGGGGAACACCTCTCCCTAAGGGGGTTCCTCCCACGACCTCACTTACATGCGCTCCGGCTCTCCCCCTTCACCGCCGCGGGCGGGATCTTCCTTCCCCTCCGCTCCCCGCGGTGGCTACTGAACTCGCGCATGCATGCGCACGGCCGAGGACTTCTATGTCCTTCCTCAGGGGGAGTTCCCGCCCCCAGTTGAGGCTGCGCGCACCTCTCCCGCGCGGCGCACACGCCTGATGCGCGTGCACCGCTCACAAGCTGCATATCCAGCGCAGCTGTGGTAAGTTTCTCCCTTCCAATCTCCATCTTCCCTGGGGCCGCTCCCTCGTTACTCCCCCTCTCCCTATTGGTCCTTCCTCCTACTTATACCTTGCTCAGCCCTCAACCTAGCCCTTATCTACATGTAACATTCATTACACATACAGTCTAGCCCTTGTAACATGTAACATGCAGTACACATTCAGCCTTGCCCTTGCCTAGTCCTTGTCAGTTGGTTTTTACTACAGCTAGATGGGAGGGGACACAATTACTCGCAGTCACTGACTTGAGATTCTGGCTGGTATTGCATATAATGCCACAAATCGAATTTCTTCCCACCTTCTGGTCTCATTTCACCCAGGTTAAATTGTGGATAACTAACATAAATGTATTGGGAAATCTCACATAAGGGACAGGCTCAGGTCAGGAAACCCCCAGATACAAACAGACTACATCTGTAGTCAATGAGAAGATAGAGTTGTATGGCGGTGCAGCTGCCTTAAGGAGAAAAAGTGAACCGGACTGCTGTATACTAGTACAAAGAGAAATTATTGGCACATAAATGAGATCTCTAAGATCTTAGAGATAAGCTGGTTCACAGCCACTACATTTCGCATATAAATCCTACATTTTTGTCCTCTTTTGACAAGAAGGGTTTTTTCAAATGTAGTGGCTGTTCTGCCTGTAAATTTGTACGGCAGACCACTACTTTTTTTGACAGCAAGGGAATACAACAGTTTAAGAAACATCAATTCTTGAACTGTCGCTCTAAGGGGGTAATCTCACATGCCCTTGTAATAAAATATATGTGGGCATGACCACCAGAGAGGTTCGTATTAGGATACTAGAACATTGTCGGAATATAAAATCTGCACAAAGGGATATAGAATCCACTAAGAAAATCACGACAGTTGCCAAACATTTTTTACATGAACATGGGGCTGACAATTCTGTACTATCTGCATTTGCCATAGAATATGTCTCTTTGGGGATACGGGGTGGCGATATAGAAAGAGCCCTCCTATAGAGGGAATGTAGGTGGATTGTTATGCTGGGTTCCATGTTACCCCAAGGTTTGAATGATTACCTGGGGTTTTCAATGTTTTTGTGATTAATGATATCTTCTGTTTTTTCTTCATCTTTTCTTCCCCAGTTTTCCAATTTAAATATTTTTTTGGCCTTATTTTATGGGGATTCAATGGTGAGTTTTTAGGTTAATGACTGTTTTTTATGTTGTATTTATTTACAGTTATTCACAGTAATGCTTTCCTTGTCTCCCCCAAAAAAACTTTTTCCTCTTAGCTGGTATTTTTAGAGTTTAATTACAATAGTTGTTTTTATGTAGTTAGTTAATTAACTCCCTATCTTTTTTCTGCTATTTTAGATACTTTTATTATGCATCATGTGCTTTGATACGCTCTCCTTGATATGGAGACATTGCATGAATGGAACATCTCATTATTCTTTTTCTGAATGGAGACTGACATCTGCCATACTTTTGCTGATTTCATACAGTACATCACAGGACAATCTGTCCTGCTGCAAAGAGATGACACTATATATCTGAATGGCGCATTGCAACACAGCCAGCAAATAGTCTTTTTCCCTTTAAGACTCTCTCATTAATGATCGTGGAGTTTCCTCTACTGCGCATGACAACATATAGGTACTTCTCAGTGCCTGGTATTTGAATCAGGAGTTGTGCAATCATAGCTAACAACACCAATGCACTTACCACAGAGCTTTGCCATGCGACTGGAGGGAGGCTTTTGGCGCGAATGTTGCGTCATCACTCGCAGCCTTTTTATAATGAATTTGCTCAAATGTTTCATTACCACCCTAGAAGAAGCCCGTAGGGCGAAACGCATTGTGGTAGCTATCTGATACTGGCCCTGACTGCTGGCCTCGTTTGGACTCAATACTTTCCGGATTGGACTATTCTGATGTGAGGTGATTCACTCCGTTGGGGTGACCCCGTCTAGGATGTTATGCTACACTGAACTCTGGCCATCCAAGCACTGTTAGGAGTTGAGTATATCCCTTACTCTGGTTCATATATATGCTACTGCACTATATACCAGTTACTGTACTGGCATTTAATTTTCTATCAGATGTATGACCAGTCTCCTGCATGTTATTGTACTGTAGGTTTATGTTTGGGTTACTGAATTATTTTTCCTGCTCGTTTCTCCCCTGTTCATGTGAGCTACATTTGTATCACTATGTTATAGAGGGGTTCATCACAGTACTTCATATATGTGTTTAGACATGTTCAGTTTGATTGTTGTGACATGATTCTGTTTATCTGTGTCTCTTGACATTTTTCCTGATGGGCTTTCATCACACATTTTTTTGTACACAGTTTGGAGTTTAGGGCATTTGCCTTTATTGTTATCTCATATCATTTCCTCATTGTATGACCGGCTGGTTGTTAATCACTATGGGTACTTCTGTCCCCATGGTGGTTTTATAGATTGAGGTTTTGTTTATTTTTCTCCCTATTTCTGTGTTTTATGAGCTAGTCCCCTTTTTATTATATTTTCCATTGACATTTTTTAGAGTCCAGTAGTTAGGGTTTCAGTCCGTTTTCCTGTTTTTTCTTTATATATTGATTCAATAAATGTACTGCTGCGGCTCATCTGACTCTAACACATCGTCGGTCTTTCCCTGGCTTTTTCCTGGAATGCGACACACTTCACCTGGAGCATGCCGCATTCATTTTGCGTTCTCAGCCATGGGTCATGCGCGGTTGACGCGCGGTTGATGCGTTTATTGAGAATGGTTCGGATTTAATGGGTTGCAATTCTTTGCATGTCCGCCAGATGGCAGATATTCATGAATTGTAATGCGCATGCGCTTCAGTAATGTGTCTACTTGCAGGTGTTTCGTTTAAAAAAGATACCACAGTGTGCTATTGTAACTTGGCCTTCAGACTGAAGGAAGAGGTTGCAAAAATGTATCAATTTAGGCTTTTCATATTAAAGAAAGACAAAGACCAGTTTCAGTTACAGTATTCGCCAGAGACCCGCCGCCCGCCATGAGTGTTCAAGTGTAGCCCGTTTTCCAAAAACCCGACAGAAGTTACGCATATTTGATATGGACCGTGATTAATGCATCAGATGATAAGATGGCAACAGTTGTTCAAATTTATCAGTATTTTATCAAAAACTATGACTTTTACAAATTTTCGCCAGCTCCTCATACGTGGAAGCGTGCAATAAGGAAAAGGTTATGTAGTGATCCCTGTTTTTATCGTATTGAGCCACAATTTGTTGGAGGGTATTGGTGTGTATCACTGGCTTTTTCCTGTATCTATGATCATGCAGACGGCAAAAGGCGAAGGGTCGTGTTAAAACCAACTAAGAAACGACAGTCGCTGCCAAGCAATGCACCGGCACCGTCTTCCGATAAGGGTCCCACCGTCAGTGACAACCCTGAGCCTGAGTCGGATTTCGCATGCAGTTTCGATCAAGCTTGCATGTACCTAAGCAATTTCCAGCCTCATCAGCTGACTGCAGGTGGACTAGTCCCGCTGCAAACTATCGACGTGGAGGATCAAGAACACTGGGCTGGCAGTGTACCGGCGCCGACGCCAGCTGAATGGGAAATTCTATGGTGAGTATTGTTGCCGTATTATTTTTTGTGTTTTTTTTATTTTGACAATACAGTATCAATATCGGTGCAATTCAAAAGTCAAGCGATTCTCCTGTAAGCAATATCATTGGCTGAGCGGCTTCTACAGTACTGTACTGCAGATTCTGAACAATTGGTGGAACGCTAGGCGCACGCGCATTGGAACTTCTTGAAACGCATATGCGTGTCATTACATCGACGGTAGGCGCATGCGCATGTGAACAGGAGATGCCCCCCGAGAAAATTATTGGTGGGACTGGCTGGGAACGTCTTTAGGGGACTGACCATTACAGTAAAACTTTTCTTTTTGTTTTTCCTCAGATATTTCGATGGATAATATCGCTTTGTGTAACAATGCCTGCACATTGCTGAATCGGATTTAAAAAGCCACGTACAGTTTAGTAGCCGTTGTTATTGATTAGGATAGAATACTGTACCTGAAACAGTATGCTGATGTTTTCCGGCCGTACAATATACAGTATAATACTTTTTTATATACAGTATACTGTGTAATAAACCCGAAAAAATAAAAACTATGCATTTATTCTACATGTATTACAGTGCCAGTACATACAGTACAGTATGTGTCTTCTATTTTTTTTAATACTCTTATACTGAGCATGCCTACAGTATACAGTGCAGTATGCCTCGACATTCTAGAAACACTGTATTTTGTTACAGTAGCAAAGGAGCCAATGGAACAATGTAAAACAAATAAACATGTTCTTTTATTAGTGGAGTAAGTACAAAAACATTTATTTACAAATACTGTACAATGTAGAAACATTTTAAGTGTACAGCAATTCAAAACATCAACAGGTGTATGGTTTACTGGTACAGTAGTGAAAACATTTATTTATGTATAGAAAGTAAAAACATTTTCAGTCAGTCAGTATGGTTTACAGTCACATGTTTTAAAAACAAATTCTTTATTCATAAAATATACAAAACCCAACATCTCCTTTATTAAAGTCAAAACATATACAGTGGGATGGTCTGCAAAACAGTCTGCACCAGTACAGTCCTCGAGGGCAGCAGACAGGCTCAGTTTTCAGGACAACCTTGAAAACCGTGCCTGTTTGCGGCCCTCAGGGACTGGAATTGTGCAGGTCCTGTGTGTGTGTACAGCAAGTTAAAACATTTCTGTATAAATACAAGTTAAAAAACACACAACAACATCTCCTTGTTTTAAGTACAGCAGGTCAAAACATGTACAATACAGTTTAGCACAACAGTATGGTCTTACCTGTGGTTAAAAAAAATCTTTATTCATAAAATGCAGTATACAAAACTCAACATCTCCTTTATTAAAGAAACATACAGTATACAGTACAGTGGGATGGTGTGCAAAACAGTCAGTCAGGCCTGCACCACTACAGTCCTCAAGGGCAGCAGACAGGCCCGGTTATCAGGACAACCTTGAAAACCGTGCCTGTTTGCGGCCCTAAGGGACTGGAATTGTGCAGGTCCTGTGTGTGTGTACAGCAAGTTAAAACAGTAAGTTAAATACAGTACAGCAGGTCAAAACATCTCCTTTATTTAAGTTCAGCAGGTCAAAACATGTACAGCACAGTTCAGCACAACAGTATGGTCTTACAGTTCCCGTGATTAATCCAGAAAGTCCACCACATTGTCCGTCCATGGCTGATTCCTTGCATGTCGCAAAATGCCATTAATGCAGTCTCGAACGCCTTTCATTACAGGATCTGTAATTGGATAAAAGCGCCGCATTTCATCCAGAATGTTCTTTCTTAATTTGGCAGGAAGCGCCTTTTTAACGCGATTTCCGTCGTAGTTCACTTTGAAGGCCCAGTCGCAGTACAACTAGTAGGGAACATGGTGCTTAAAAAGTAACAAGGCATACTTGTGGGGTGCACCAGCACTCTTCACCCTATACTTCTCCCTGAGCGCCGGTGGCAGATCGCACAGGGTGATGTCGAGCACCGTATCGATGCGAGCGAATGTAGGTCTTTTGGGAGCGGATGTGCTTGAGGCGACGATGGTAGGTTATCTGGGAGGAAGCTTTCCTCCGATCTTGGTCGCTGTATTGTCTCCTGGCGTGGTCATGACGGGGTTGTCATGTCCTCCTCAACGGCATACATGTACACTACATCTTCTGGTGGAGGGGGTGCGCTTGGTGATGGAAGGGGGTCGAAGCTCCCATTCATCACATCCATGTCATCCCCCTGCTCCAGCATCAGGGAAACAGGGGCATTAACACTGAGCAAATGATGTATACCCGCTATGTCAGCCTCTATCTTCTCCATCCGTCGATCCATCCGTTGATCCATATCTAGCATATGTTGCTCCACATTTAACATGGTCTCCAGAAGCAAATCTATCATTTAACATGGTCTCCAGAAGCAAATCTATCTTTGGCGTGGAAACTTCAACCGCCTTTCGCTTTTTCTGCTTGACAGGCACGGCAGAGTCGAGTGGGTTGCCTGCGTCCGTAGAATCGGGGTTGCTCCATGGAAGCAGGTGGCACAATGCAGTATCTGGACAAGGGCAAGTTCAGATAAAGATCATCGAGTGGTGGACTATGCAAAGTGTGTAACCTTTTATGCATGGTGACGAGGTACAGGTGTTGAAAGTGGGCGTACTCTAATGTGAGTCATTACCGTATAAATACACCATCCATTTTGTGGATTCACTCCACATTGAATACACATCGACTAAACATCGAATATACATTCTTGTGTTTGTATTTCTTTCTACTCGCAGCAATGGTTGTTAAAAAGATTTCCAAGGATCTCAGCATGCGAATTAAGGAGATGTACACGAGCGGACACCGAATTGCTGCTATCCAACGCTGGTTAGCTGCTTCTGGCCTCGTTGTGCCAGCAACCACCGTGAGCTATCATGCACACGGAAAAAACTGAGAACGCAAAAGGGCACCAAGGGTATCTAACGCGTAAGTATATTTTTAACACTTTTAAAAATTTAGATCCAAAAATGTACTGTACATCTACAGTACTGTATCTAATATTTTTGTTACTGTATTTCTGTAGATTTATATTACAACAGTATATATATTTTGTATATTTATATTTATATTACAACAGTACATATATTTTGTATATTTATATTTTCTATTACAACAGTATACTGTATATATTTTGTATATTTATATTTCTATTACAACAGAATACTGTATATAATTTGTATATTTAACTTTATATTACAACAGTATACTGTATATATTTTGTATATTTATATTTATATTACAACAGTATACTGTATATATTTTGTATATTTATATTACAACAGTATACTGTATATATTTTGTATATTTATATTTATATTACAACAGTACAGTATATATATTTTGTATATTTATATTTATATTACAACAGTATACTGTATATATTTTGTATATTTATATTTATATTACAACAGTATATATATTTTGTATATTTATATTACAACAGTATATATATTTTGTATATTTATATTACAACAGTATACTGTACTGTATATATTTTGTATATTTATATTACAACAGTATATATATTTTTTATATTTATATTTATATTACAACAGTATATATAATTTTTATATTGCTGCATATTAATAAAACAATATATTTTCTTTACATTGTAGAGAGACAACTCTTCTGGTGGACAAAATGAGTGAGGAGAATGATGAGAAGAGTGCATTAAGGGTCAAATACACTCTGCAGGAAAAGCACCATCTCACTGTATCCGAGACCAGCATAAAGAAGATGAGACACAGCATTGGATGGAAATATGGACGTGTGAGGTTAGTACTGGACAGTACAGGAGGTAAAAGTGTTGTTTAGGAAACTGTACTATACCGCTACAATTATTTATTCCTTGTCATTACAGAGCGTACCCCATGATACGGGACGCAAACAAAATCAAAAGCGTGGTCCAGGCCCAGGCATGGATCGACAGTGGAGAAACTTTCCAGGATTGCATCTTCACTGATGAGTCTACTGTGTCGCTGGAGAGATTTGCAAGCTTTGCATTCCACAAAAAAGGCCGCATATATTTGAAGCCACGGCCAAAACACCCCGTGAAGCTGCATGTGTGGGGTGCCATCTCTAGGCGTGGACCAGGATACATTGTCATCTTTGAAGGTAAAATATATCAAATGTAATGTAGCCTTATGCACTGTACTTTACTAGTGTAGCCTTACTGTATGCACTGTACTGTACTATTGTGCAGTTTTTTGAGCACATTTCTTTTCTTGCTATAGGAATCATGAATAAAGCTTTCTTCAAAGACAACATTGTCCCTGAGATAGTGCAATACATCACACGCAAGTTCCCCAATGGTCACCGCTTCTACCAGGACAACGATCCGAAGCACACCACGTCAACAGCGCATATCCTTGAGCGCGGCATCAACTGGGTGAAGACACCAGCGGAGTAAGTGCAGTAGACCGTGTCTCATTTTTTCCCCCACTGTTTTTACTGTGTACTGTATCTCTTAAACTAATTGTCCTTTTTGTCCAATGACAGATCGCCAGACTTCAATCCGATCGAAATGGTCTGGCATCAGCTGAAGGACCATATCCGGAAAGTGGCGAAACCCTCCAAAAAGGACGAGTTGTTGAAAGGCATAATGAGTTTTTGGAACTATGTACTCACCGTGGAACGCTGCAATAAATATATAGACCATATTGCTACTGTGTTGCCCATTGTGATCGCGCGTAATGGGCAAGCATCAGGAAAGTAGTACTGTGCTGTAGTATTGTAAGTACAGTATGATACAGGTAAGTATGGCACAGATTTTTTCTTTCCCAATAGTCAGAGTATACAGTTGTTACAGTTTTTTCTTTACAGAGAGAGCAGCACCAGCCATCAGGTTACAGTACATACTGTAGTATTTAACAGTAGTCAGAGTATACAGTAGTTCCAGTATACAGTAGACTAGTTTGACAGTACTACAGTAACTGCCTACTAACAGCTCAATTTTTTTTTCCAGAGAAAGCAGCACCAGCCATGTACAGTAGTACAACACATCACACAATGCCATAATACAGTACGCACATAACTGCACTAATTTTTTGTTTTCTTGTCGTTTCAGGAAAAAGGGTGGCCTGGGGGGAGGTGGGGTGTTGTGTCCAATCTAATCTGCTTGTATAGTCAAATGTACAGTATATAAACAGCAGTAATGATGTACACAAAACCTCTCCTCTCTCAATGAACTACTGTACTGTACACAGAATGAGGAACAAGATAAAGACGGAAAAAATAATATTACTATATATATATATTATACATTACAGTATATATTATTAAATAATATTCTTATAAATGTGCATTATTCATGTTTCCCCATGTTTTACAAATGTTTTCTAAATGTTTATCCAATTTCAATCTGCCAGAAGAACTTAATAAAGACAGCATTATGTTTTATTCATGATTATTTTTATATTTGTATTTTTTGGTTTCTGATAAAATAAAATGAATATTTATTCACATTCCTGCTAATCATAATCATTGACAACAACCACAACCCCCCCCCACCCCTTCAGTACACCAATGAATAAGAATGAATGTATACTTTAAAAAGGCAAATTTACAATTACTGCGCGCGCACACACAGACTGTGTACTGACGTAGGTTGAACCGCGAAGGTATTAGACTTCCAAGACAACAGCTCGCAAACGCCCCCCTGAGTTTTTACACGGCATTGCAGTATTGCAGACAGCGAGAATAAAATGCTAATATCACGAGCGCGAAAATAACGCAGTTCACTCCGGGCGAAAACGACAAAAAAACGCACCTAACCGGGATAATCTGAAAGCCGCTGATCTAGCCGACTTAGTCTCTTATCGGCCGCCACTGTATCATTATTTTGTATTACATGTCTGAGTGCTTTTCGTGAGGTTTCTTTTTCTTCTTTTGTGTTCATATACTTTATTTATTCCTCTAGCAGCGCCAACAGAGGTATTCTGTTATTTTCAGTTATACTCTGTTTTGGTTTAGACAGTATTTATTTGTATTGGTTGTTCTGATGCGGTATTCAAACTTGTGTGTCATATATATATATAAATATATATATACTGTATATATATATATATATATATATATATATATATATATATATATATGTGACACACAAGTTTGAATACTCATATATATATATGAGACACACAAGTTTGAATACCGCATCAGAACAACAATACAAATAAATACTGTCTAAACCAAAAGAGAGTATAACTGAAAATAACAGAATATATATATATATATACTTATAAACCAAACAGTGATGATGTGAAAATAGTGTCAAATAGTCCAAAAAAGGATAAAGTCCAATTGATTCAAATTGGTGATATTCCAGAGGAGTCTAATAGGAAACCCAGCAATCAGATCCTAGGAGTACTATGCAGTTTCAAAAAAAGTGGTGTAGCCTCCCACTGGTAAACCTAAAGATAAAAAACAAAAAGAAGCGCAAGCTCCATAGCACTTCCAAGACAACTATATAACTATATAAAAATATGGTATATTTATTAAAATGAACGATCCCAAGGAAATGCACTTACAGGATACTTAAAAAACACATGTGGGAGAGAAATTTCTAGGGGGTGTCATCAACATGGACGGAGGAGTCCGAGATAGATACTGTGCACCTGATCATCAGTTAATGCCGCATACAGCTCCTGCCACGAGCACACAGCGTCTCAGCATCTCAGCATCTCACAGTGCCTCCCTGTTTTTTCTCCATGTTAGGTTGAATACCAACAGTGGGAGGATCAGCTGGTTGGAGCTGCAGAAGACTCGGAAGCACCTCTCTCACGTCCGCATGCGATGACGTCACCACGTCTCTACACGTTTTTGTCACGTTTGGTGATTTCATCAGGAGATCATTTCAATATAATATTATTATTATTGAAGTATTTAAACTTTATACTTATTACCATATACGTTTTGTCAATTGGATGTACCATTGGGAACCCCTGTCTTTTGTGGTATGCATTTACCACGCTCAGTAGCGCTCCTTTTGACATATATATGTGAAACGTACAAAAACGGCCCCAATCAGCCCGCGATTTGCCCGCGATTTAAAAAAAAAAGGCCGCAGGAGGCTAAAGGCGGCCGCCAATGTATATACACATATATATATATATATATATATATATATATATATATATATATATATATATATATATATATATATACAGTGGTTGACAAATCACCAAAAAATCTACTCGCCACACAAAAAAATCTACTCGCCACCTAGTACCAAACGTGTGCTGCTTGGGCCAATATTTACTCGCCCGGGGGTTAAATCCACTCGCCCGGGGTGAGCAAATGTATAGGTTTGTCGAACACTGTATATATATATATATATATATATATATATATATATATATATATATATATGATGTGGTGGATGTTGGAGTTTGAGCTAATTGGGAATGTGTGTGTTAGTCAGACAAACCTTCCATGCAGGAACAAAAGCATACTGATTGTGGTGAAACATTCCTGAATTTAAGTGTTTCATGCATATAGTCATTTTAGCAGAGTAAAGCACCGTCTAACTTTTTTGATACATACAGTAGGACCTATAATCTTGCCATTGCAATGTTTGTTTCTTTGTAAAGTTTAAAAACACAATTTTAGAATCAAGGACAAAAGTCACTGATTGATATACAGACCCCTGTTAATCAAGGCAGTGATCTGCGTCATCATTACATATTCTCATTTAGTCTGGTTTCTAAACGAGGGCACAAACACCTGTTCAAACAACAGGAGGTATTTGTTTATGATAGCTCTCCTGCTGAGTTTTAATCAGTCTACAGCTGCTGGAATCCAGTAGAGGCAACAGTCCATAGTGCTATATGTACAGTATATTTATACATATTGTAGCAGTTACTCCAAGAATGAATATCTACAAATCTTAAATGTTACTTTATTTTTAGTGATATTTGGCATTAGATGATGGGCAAATGTATTTCCCTTATTTGACAATACAACTCATGTCTGTCCAATAATGTTTAGATCTTTTACCTAATACAAAAGGGTAATGATGGATGAAGTAACTGTATATCGATTAATAAAAAAGGTTAATTTTTCAGTGACAACAAAATGCCTTTCTTTTATCAACTATATACATCATACAATAAATATATTTTATGAAAATATATTAATATTTCTAATTTAATTGTCTACCTTATTGCAGAGATACAAGGGGAAAAAAGACAAAATTAAATACGAGTCCCTAATTAGTAAAAAATAAATGTAAGCAAAGGACAAAAAGTTGTGTTTGCTCTATTTTTTAAATTAACACATTATTTGCTTACGTCTATATATGAATTTAAGCACAAGTATTACATTGTATTGTATTGTATGTCTTTATTTATATAGCGCCATTAATGTACATAGCGCTTCACAGTAGTAATACATGTGGTAATCAAATAAATAACAGATAATATAAATAACAGATCATGGGAATAAGTGCTTTAGACATAAAAGTAACATTAAGGAAGAGGAGTCCCTGTCCGAGGAGCGTACAGTCTAATTGGTAGGTAGGTAGAATGTACAGAGACAGTAGGAGGGAGTTCTGGTAAGTGGGTCTGTAGGGGGCCAAGCTTTATGTATCATGTGTTCAGAATATCCACAGTGTTATTCATATGCTTCTTTAAGCAAGTGTGTCTTAAGGTGGGTCTTAAAGGTGGATAGAGAGGGTGCTAGTTGGGTACTGAGGGAAAAGGCATTCCAGAGGTGTGGGGCAGTCAGTGAAAAAGGTTTAAGGCAGGAGAGGGCTTTAGATACAAGGGGGGTAGAAACAAGACATCCTTGAGAAGAACGCAAGAGTCTGGATGGTGCATAACGAGAAATTAGGGCTGAGATGTAAGGAGGGGCAGAAGAGTGTAAAGCTTTAAAAGTGAGGAGAAGAATGGAGTGTGAGATGCGGGATTTGATCGAAGCCAGGAGAGGGATTTCATGAGGGGAGATGCTGAGACAGATCTAGGAAAGAGTAGAGTGATTCTGGCAGCAGCATTTAGGATAGATTGTAGGGGAGATAGGTGAGAGGCAGGAAGGCCGGACAGCAGGAGGTTACACTAATCAAAATGGGAGAGAATAAGGGCCTGAGTCAGAGTTTTAGCAGTCGAGCAACAGAGGAAAGGGCGTATCTTTGTTATATTGCAGAGGAAAAAGCGACAAGTTTTAGAAATGTTTTGAATGTGAGGGGCGAATGTGAGAGAGGAGTCACTGTGTCAAATGCTGCAGAGAGGTCGAGTAATATGAGCAGAGTGTAATGACCTCTGTCTTTGGCAGCATGGAGGTCGTCGGTTATTTTAGTGAGGGCTATTTCCGTGGAGTGAGCAGTGCAGAAGCCAGATTGTAGAGGGTCTAGGAGAGAATAGGTGCTGAGAAAATGGAGCAAGCGAAATTGGAAAGGGCAGATTGGATTTTGTTCTCCAATCCTCACAGGCATATGCACACAACTTGGAACTTGCTACCAAGTCTAAATTCTTTTTTTTTTTGCATTGGGCTCAAGAATTCTCTCCGTTTTTACTGCTTGAATAAATTTGTGCCTCCCCTCAAACCTTTTGATTTTGCAGGGCGGTAATGCAGGGAGGTACCAAAAAGTTCAAAGTCAGTGGACCACACAATATAAAATGATAACAATAAGCATAGGATATCTACTTATTTATGTTTTCTTATGTTTAACCCCATATTATGCATATATAGCCATGGCTGGTCCAGTCTATCTTTCTGACTTCCTGTCACGTAAGTCCTAGTAGCTACAGGCAGTGACAGTTTACGTTGTGGGGTTTACCCCACTCACGCAGCCTCCCTGAGTGGCAGGAGAGGTGTGACACTAGGTCTGTGTGGCAGCCCTTCATGGTACAGACCCTGTGACCTCCACTTTCTGAATTAGGGAGGATGCATTCTAAATTATAGAGTCAGTATGAGTTGGAGTCCCTTTCCTGCCGGGGAAGGGAGAGAAGCTCAGCCCCTTCTGGGGCTGAGGAGCTCAAGATTTGTGCAAAACCACCATCTATTGTCCCGCACCATCCAGGGGTCTGGAACCCATTATCCACAAGGATGCAAATGCTGTAATATCACCTGCTGTGGCTGCACCAAATAAATATACTTTTTATATACTTCTGACTAAGGGCCTCATGCTGTAAGCAGCGATCACCAGCTTATCACCAAAAAAGCCTACAGTGATTCAGTAAGCCCCAATAAGTTGCCGATAAGAGCAAAAATCGTTTTTTTTTCTTGCCGGAAAAAAAAATGCCAGACGCGCGGCAACTTTTCGACACTGAACGGCAGTTTTCAAACAAGCTCAATTCTATAAGCTCCGATCAGCTTATCGCGGCTGATCGCCACTTTAGAATTGAGATTTCTTCTCCAAATCGCCACACCACAAAAGTTGGCAAGAAGGTGGGGAGAAGCTGGCGATGAGCAGCGAGACAGCACTTAGAAAATAAAATGCATGTTTCCTGCATCAGATTGATGCCGGGAGACTCCGGAGCTGATATCCATTAATATCAGCAATGGAGACACCTGGCATGAATCCGATGCCTGAAAAATGCTTTTACAGGCAATTTCATTACCTTAGCGGCTAACCGCTAAGGCAATGAAGGGGTAACCACTGGTGCCATGCTTATTGTGGGCTAGCGGGTTTAGCGCTCTTCCCCCACCCCCTGGGAGATGTGTGGCTATGGTGTGTGTGTGTGGTGCGGTGCGGTGCGATACCTGTGGCCCAAATGAAATATGAGCCTTCGGTGCAGGGAACACGGAGTGCACCTAAGTGATGCTCGGTAGCGCCTTCACCTGTATGGGATTCTATAGTGTAGAATGACCCCGTTACAGGAAACATAAAAACAATACATAATGGTATAATTAGACCAAGTTTACTGATGGCATAAGAATAATCATAAACCACATGCAATAGTGTCGCAACTGTAACACTGGCCTCGCAGGATCGTAACCCCTCACCGTGCCTCCCCAACACCATGTCTATACACCTGTGGGGTTTATCCCCAATATACAGAGGTGCTCCTGGCATTGAACCATCCCAGTGTCCCCCTAAGACCAACCCACCTGAGTGCCGTGATGATACGATCCACGGATCCAAGGGATACCCGCGAAGCCTCTGCCACTACTTTGAGTGGGTCCCGCAGGGAGTGTACCACCGTATGCAATGTCTCTTGGTTGCAGGTGTCTGGTCCCAGATCACCTGAGGTCAGGATGCAGCCTCGTCCTGACTGTGTCCCCCACTCTGGACTACAGGGGCAGTGTCCCTATCTATGGGCCTGTCCCTGCAGCAGCCACAAGCTGAGGGAAGTTGGGGCCTAGCTGGGGCCTAATGGGGTCTCTGGCCTAGTGCAGGTGCACCAGACACCTGCACACATACACACCCTACCCTGATGGCATCCCAGCTCCAACTGGCGTGGAGTTCAAAGCGTACAAAATGTATCTTATTCTGTGGAGGGGAATCGTGAAGCCCCATTGGCATAGCTGCAGCACCAGACCGATAGCCACTTTGCATTATGGGGCTGTAGTTCCCCTGCGGACTATCTGATAGCCCTATAGGCTGTTGCGCACCACGTGGCTCTGTCTTTAAGAAGTAAACACAACAAAATTAACACCAATCAATTAATCAAATCCAAAATAATGACCAGAATAAACAATTAAAACACCAAAACAAAGCCCTGAATAAATAAAATAAATATCCAAATGAACAGCATCATTCTAAAACAAAAGTCACAAAATAATCCAACATTAAAAAGCAAACACCAATCAAAAGCCAGAAATAAACAATTAAAAACACCACCAACAATGCAGCATACTAAATACAAACACTAAATAAAGAGCATAATAAATACAAAACAAATTACCAATATACTTGTAAAATACATAAAAGCAAGCATTTTTCAAAACAACCATTGCTTGTCCCTGTATGTATGTATATCCATAAAGAGACATACATAAATACAGTGGTAATGAATCAGCATAAAAAATATTCAATCACAATAAAAATAAAATGAAAAAAAAACCTGTAAAATAAAAATAACATACATTCATTATTTTTCATTACCTTTAGATGTCTTCACCCTCTGATTTCCGTGGTCACCACATTCTCTCGAACCAATCCACGATCCAGAACCGCAACGGCCCACAGGTAAAATAATCCAAAGTCCTTTTCTTCTTTCTTTATTTTCTTCTGTAAATTGTAATCCATTTTTTACTTCCAGGGTCTTCATCTGTGTCTTCTTTTTCATCCCTCCTCGGCTTCTTGCCGTCAAATGAGACTGCAAAGGCTTTTATAGGCCTATGATGTTACTTTTGGGGCAAATGGTTAATACGCCATCTGATTGGCCAGTCAAAACCATGTGCCTTTTCGGAGGGCAGACCCTATCACTGGTGGGTTCTCGCCATTTCTGCAAATGTTGTTATCACAGATATTCGGGCCTTTCTACATACCATGATAGCAACACTGCCAAAAATGGCAATTTAAAAATACTGGCGATTTTTTCTTTCGGACTTTACTGCATGAGGCCCTAAGTCGCAGTCTATTGGACAGAAGTATAGTAGAAAAGACTGTCATGGTAGGGACTGCTTCCAGCTCTGTTGGAGCCTACTGTGACTGGAGGCGTTGTCACCAATGAAAAGAACCTGAGAATCACCTAAAATGCCTTTTAATTTGTTAGCTGGGGGCTCTGGGTACCTAAAATGTGCTTATGGGGGAAATCATCCAAAGAGTGTGAACCCCGCATCTCATTCTAAATAGTGATGTCCCCTTTCATTTGCAGGCTGGGGGACAATGTGTACCTCTATTTCAATGGACTTTGCGGTGTACTCCAAGAGAGAGTCTACCACGTGTGCTGCACCACCAAGATGGCGTTCCCGTAGAAACCACGGGACCGCAAGGTTTGTAAAAGCTAGCTGCAAGTTTTTCAAAACAGTTGCATCCTGTTTGGCGGCAAAATCTGATACCACACGTCTCTTTGACTGGCTCAGTTGGAGCCAGGTCACTCCTTGGTCCTCCCTGCCCCTACTCTTTGTTCCACCTAGGGGAGGGGCGACATGCAAGAAGCAATCCAGGACTCTGTCTCTGCTGTGGGAGGAGTTGCCATACACTGTTGGACTTTATTTCTGTGGAGCTGTGAGAGAGAGAAGAGCTGCTTGCTTAGCTACTAGTACTCTACCTCATTTCAATAAATGTCAGAGCTAGAACTGACCAATTATTATCTGCCAGGAGGCTACCTGGTGGTCACCATTTATGGCCAACACCACTTGCGGTGTATGTGCCCCAACTGCCTGCTTCCAGGGGGTGATGCCAGCCCTACCATGCAATGCCAGCAATTCTGGCCCCTGTGTATGCGGCCTGCCATCCCTGAACCGTCTACAACTGTGTCCAGCTGATGGACCAGGCTTACACACCATCTGGTGTTGCCCCTGCAGTCTGTCCTACACCTGTATCCCTTCCAGCCTATGACCGAGCTCCCCTATCGTATTATGTGACCTGTGCCAACTTATAACTCTCAGGGCCACCTTTGGCCTGTGTTCCCCATTACCTGCTCAACCAGGCACCAGTGTTTCCGGTGCCAAAGATGACTCCCGTGGTCCAAGTCCCAACATTTCCAGGACTGGAACCGGTGTTGGTGCGCATGGAGGGTGAGTCGACTGCCCCAGAGGTATTGGGTTCATATCCCATGGAGGCGCCGGAGCAGGCCTGCTCTGTGCCAATTGCTGCCAGGGGATACGAGGAGCCCTTACATTGTGGCCTGGAGGAGGTGTCTCTACCTTCCTCATCTGACGGAGAAGCAAGCTGCAATTCCCCTGCAAGAGAAAGGTCTCCACCTACCTGTGTCCTGCGGCAGAGTTCAGATCCAGCAATGTTTGTACTGATTGCTGTGGTACTGCCATAACCCCAGAGGAGCCCCAAACCTGAGGAAGATGTCGGCACTGCTAAAGACTCGCCCACTGAGGAGCCAGATGATATCTCCAACCATCAGCTGGGTGAGGCTCCCTCATCTTCTTCCAACAGGAGTCTTCTTTGGCCTTACCAGACGAGGAACCAGACAGAGCCGCAGTGTGCCGCGGGGTTATGCACTTGTGATTGCCTGCGGCTCTCGCGAGAATGACTCTATCTGATGACGTTGTCAAGATGGCGGCTGCGGAACCAGAACTGCCTGGGATGAGGGACAGGCAGTACATCCCTGCTCCTGCCCCACTGCAGACCCCGCTCTGAGGAAGAGGTCGTCGGACCCATGGATCATTTAACACTGCCCCCGTACCATCCCCTAGGGGTCATGGCTGACCCAAATGTACGCTTACTGGACTGGTCATGGATGTTGTTAGGCCCAGTTCACTGGCCCCAGTTGTCCATGCCCCATCACCAGCCCCTGCACCTAGCCCGACACCATCATCTAGGAGTAAGGATAAGTCTAACCCAGTGCGCTATATCCAGGACTATCCAAGGCCTCGACCCTTGGCCCCTAGTACCATTGTTTTGGCCCATGTCAACCCTGTTCAGGACACTGATGTTTCTGTCCCCAGTGCTTCTATTAGCACCATTGCCACTATTTCTGGCCCTGCTGACCTCATCTTGGTGTTAACCAAGTTCCCCAGTGATAATATGTCCCCTGTAGTGTCAATGGATCTCAGAGACTGGAATTTTAGGGGAAGAGACGGCTGGTCAGATGATGACTGAGGAAGAAATACCCTATGTAAACCAGATATCGGTAGCTAAGTCACCGGGATCATTCAGGTTGTTTCAGCATCATTCATCGTTGTCTCAGCAATCAACTACATCTGTTGTGTCCTCCCAGATGGACACAAGGTCCAGTAGTCCACACATGGAACATTAGTTTCGGGAAAACCCTTAAGTGGTGGGACTCAATGTTTCAGGGCTACACCACCAGTTTACAGCCACGTCCCCGTTTATTCTCCAACATCTCCGAATTTTATCGGGGATTTTTTCCGAATGACACGCAATTCACCGCACTTCACCCGTTCATGCCGCATTCATGTTGCATTCATGCCGGCGTCACCCGCAGTTGATGTGTTTATTGATGTGTTTATTGATAATGGTTCAGATTTAATTGGTTGCAATTCTTTGCGTTTCCGCCAGATGGCAGATATTCGTGAATTGTAATGCGCATGCGCTTCAGTAATGTGTTTAAAAGAATATCACAGTGGTCCATTGTAAATTGGCCTTGGTACTTAAGAAGTTACAATAATGTATCAATTTAGGCTTTTCATATTAAAAAAATACATGCACAGTGTCTGGTGTTTTATTGTCCTGAGAGTCCCGACATGAGTGCACCACCGCAGTCCATGTTCCAAAAACCCGACAGAATGTACGCTTATTTAATATGGGCCGCGATTAATGCAATAGATGATAAGATGGCAACAGTTGGTCGAATTTATCAGTATTTTATCGAAAACTATGACTTTTACAAATTTTCACCAGATGCTCATGTGTGGAAACGTGCAATAAGGAAAAAGTTATGTATCGATCCGTGTTTTTTTTCGTATTGATCCCGGTGCTATTGGAGGGTATTGGTGTGCATCACCGGGTTTTTCCCGTATCTATGATCATGGAAACTGCAAAAGGCGAAAGGTCGTGTTAAAACCAACTAAGAAACGTCAGTCGCTAGCAAGCAATGCGCCAGCACCAGCACCGGCTTCCAATAACGGTCCGACCGTCAGTGAAAACCTGGTGACCGACAACCCTTTCTGTCTGTCCCTGCCCGGATACCTGCAGCCTGAGATGGATTTCGCGTACAGATTCCAGCAAGCTTGCATGTACCTAAGCAATTTCCAGCCTCATCAGCTGACTACAGGTGTAGTAGTCCCGCTGTCGCCTGGAAACTACGTGTATGATCAAGAATATGGGACTGGCAGTGGCTCGGCACCAGCTGATTGGCAAAGTCTATGGTGAGTAATGTTGCCGTATTTTATTCTGTTTTTGAAATATTAATGTACAGTCAAGCGAGTCTTCTGTAAGCAATATCATTGGCTGAGCAGCTTCTACAGTAGATACTGAACAATTGGTGGAACGCTAGGCGCATGCGCATTGGAACCTTCTTGAAACGCATATGCGTGTCATCACATCGACAGTAAAACTTGTACTTTTGTTTTTCCTCAGAAAAGAAAAGTTTGTCATCTCATGCGAAAAACGGCAAATGAAGGGATTTCGATGGATAATATCGCTTTGTGTAACAATGCCTGCACATTGCTGAATCGGATTTAAAAAAACACATACCGGAGTCTACAGTTTAGTGGCCGTTGTTATTGATTAGGATAGAATACTGTAACTGAGAGCTTCATAGAAAACCTGAAACAGTATGCTGTTGTTTTCAGACTGTATTCAATACTTTTTTATATATACTGTATAATAAACCCGAAAAATAAAAAGTATGCATTTATTCTACATGTATTCCAGTACATATGTGTATTCTATACCCGTACAGCATGTATTGTTTTAATACTCTTGTGATGTACAGCACTGAGCATGCATACAGTATAGAGTACAGAACTGTACAGTATGCCTGGACAGTACTGTATGTTCTAGAAACACTGTATTTTGTTACAGTATAAAAGGAGACAATGGAACAATTTCAAACAAATCAACATTTTCTTTTATTGGTGAAGTACAAAAACATTTATTTACAAATACAATTTTAAAACATTTAAAGTGTACAGCAATTCAAAACATTAACAGGTGTATGGTTTACTGCTAGTGAAAACATTTATGTACAGAAAGTCAAAACATTTACAGTAGGATGGTGTACAGAACAGTCAGTCAGGCCTGCACAACTCCAGTCCTCGAGGGCCACAAACAGGCCCGGTTTTCAGGATAACTTTGAAAACCGGGACTGTTTGCGACCCACGAGGACTGGAATTGGGCAGGTCTTGTGTAAGTAAAAACATTTCTTTATTAATACAAGTTAAAACACGCAACATCTCCTTTATTAAAGTACAGAAAGTCAAAACATTTACAGCACAACAGTATGGTGTTAGTAAAAAAAATTCTTTATTAATAAAATTTAAAACACGCAACATCTCCTTTATTAAAGTACAGAAAGTCAAAATATTTACAGTAGGGTGGTGTACACTACAGTAAGTCAGGCCTGCACAACTCCAGTCCTCGAGGTCTAGAAACAGGCCCGGTCTTCAGGATAATTTGAAAACCGGGCCTGTTTGCGGCCCACGAGGACTGGAATTGTGCAGGTCTTGTGTAAGTAAAATAATTTCTTTATTAATACAAGTTAAAACACGCAACATATCCTTTATTAGAGGGCTGCAAACAGGTTCGGTTTTATCCAGGGCCAATGCCTTGTATGACGCAAAATGCCATTAATGGAGTCTCGAACGATTTTCATTAAAGGATCTGAAATTGAAAAATAGTGCCGCAATTCCTCCACAATAGCCCTTCTTAAATTTTCAGGAAGCGCCCTTTTTTCGTGATTTCCTTTGTAGTTTACATTTTTGCCCCACCCGCAGTACACCAAGTAGGACACGTGGTGCTTAAAAATGAACATGCCATACTTCTGGAGTAAACCAGCACTCATCACCCTATTCTTCTCCCTGAGTGCCGGTGGCAGCTTGCGCAGGATGATGTCGGGCACCGTATCGATGCAAGCGTATGTTGGTTGGATTCTGGGAGCGGGTATGCTTCTGTGAGTGGGTCTGCTTGTGGCAGTGGGTGAGGGTAGGTTATCTGGGAGGAAGCTTTCCTCCTGTCTTGGTAGCCATGTTGTCTCCTGGCGTGTTCTTGACGGGGTTGTCATGTTATCCTCCTCCTCAACGGCATACATGTACACAAATTCTTCTGGTGGAGAGGGTGCACTTGGTGTTGGAAGGTGGTCGAAGGTTCCATTCATTACATCCATGCCACCCTCCTGCTCCGGCTTCAGGGATACAGGGGCATGAACACCGAGCAAATTATGTATCCCCGCTATGTCAGTCTCTATCATGTGAATGGGGTGCTGTGGATATCTGGGTGGATTGGTGTGATGGAGGATGAAATGGGGGTTCCCTGGAGAGTAGCGGCAGCGTCGTCGAAGAAGGATGGAGAAGGTGACCTGTGGATTTCCGGGAGAGAAGCGGCAGAATCGTCTAACTGTAATGGAGAAGTGACCCATGGATTTACAGGAGACCAGCGATAGCGTCGTCTAAGAGTAGTGGAGAAGATGGGCTGTGGGTTTCCGGGAAAGCGGCGGCAGAGACGTCGAAGCGTAATCGAGGAAGTGGCCTGCGGGTTCGATGGGTTGGCTGCCATTTGTTTTGCCTTTAGTGTACATCATCGAATTTCTTCTTGACATAATAAGGCTTACGTGTATTAAAACCCTTAGCCTTTGGGGTCAGCAGAAGGTTTTCTTTATTGGCCTTAGCCTGTCGCTTTGGCCTTGGCTTGGAAATGGCTGCCGCCTTTCGCTTTTTCTGTGTGATAGGCACGGCAGAGGCGAGTGGCTTCCTGCGTCCATAGAATCGGGGTTGATCCATGGAAGCAGATGCACAATGCAGTATCTGGACAAAGGCAAGTTTAGATAAAGATCATCGAGTGGGAGGCTATGCAAAGTGTGTAACCTTTTATGCATGGTGACGAGGTACAGGTATTGAAAGTGGGCGTACTCTAATGTGAGTCATTAACGTATAAATACACCATCCATTTTGTGGATTCACTGCACATTTAATACACATCAACTAAACATTGAAAATACATTCTTGTGCTTGTATTTCTTTCTACTCGCAGCAATGCCTGTTAAAAAGATTTCAAAGGATCTCAGCATGAGAATTAAGGAGATGTACACGAGACGACACCGAATTGCAGATATCCAACGCTGGTTAGCTGCTTCTGGCCTCGTTGTGCCATCAACCACCGTGTGCTATCATGCACTCGGAAAAACCAAACAACGCACGAGGACACCAACGGTAACTAACGCGTAAGTATATTTATATAACTATATAATACAGTATATCTATTATTGTTTATATTGCTGCATATTAATTTAACTATATATTGTGTAGATCTATCTCATTTTATATTTATTTCGGTATATTTATATAACTACAGTATGTAATACAGTATATCTATTGTTTATATTGCTGCATATTAATTTAACTATATATTATGTGGATCTAGCTCATTTTAAACAATTGTTACTGTAAATGATGTGCTGTACTTGTGGCCTACTGCACTGTAACTTACCGGATTGTTGTTTTTCTGTACATTGTAGGGAGACAACTCTTCTGGTCGACAAAATAAGTGAAGAGAATGATGAGAAGAGTGCCTTAAGGGTCAAATACACTCTGCAGCAAAATCACAATCTCACTGTAACCGAGACCAGCATAAAGAAGATGAGACGCAGAATTGGATGGAAATATGAACGTGTAAGGTTAGTACTGGACAGTACAGGAGGTTAAAGTGTTGTTTAAGAAACTGTACTGTACCTATAAAATTATTCCTTGTCATTACAGAGCGTACCCTATGATAAGGACGTTAACAAGATCAAGAGAGTGGTCCAGGCCCAGGCATGGATCGACAACGGAGAAACTTTCCAGGATTGCATCTTCACTGACGAGTCTACTGTTTCGCTGGAGAGATATGCCACCTTTGCATTCCACAAAAAAGGTAGCATATCTATGAAGCCACGTCCAAAACACCCAGTGAAGATGCATGTGTGAGGTGCCATCTCTAGTGGTGGACCAGGTTGCATCGTCATCTTTGAAGGTACAGTAAAATGTATGTCACACGCCTTTGCTTTCTACACAGCGGAGTAAGTGCGGTAACCGTGTCTCATTTTTTCCCACTGTTTTTACTGTGTACTGTATCTCTTTAACTAATTGTCCTTTTTGTCCCCCTCCAATGACAGATCGCCAGACTTCAATCCTATCAAAATGGTCTGGCAATAGCTGAAGGACCATATCCGAAAAGTCGTGAAACCCTCCAAAAAGGATGAGTTGGCGCAATGCATACTGAGTTTTTGGAACGATGTACTCACAGTGGAACGATGCAATAAATATATTGACCATATTGCGACTGTTTTGCCCATTGTGATCACGCGTAATGGGCAAGCATCAGGAAGGTAGTATGGTTTAGTACTGTACTGTAGTATGGTAAGTACAGGCACACCAAGTACAATACTGTATGATCCTGAGAGAGCAGCACTAGCCATCTGGTTACAAAGTATTTAACAGTAGTCACAGTATACAGTAGTTCCAGTATAAACTATTTTGACAGTACAAACTGCATACTGTAATCAAATATGGAGTACCATAGCTATACAGTACACAATACCATAATATGCACCTAACTGCACAATTTGTTTTCTTTCCTGAGAGAGCCGCACTAGCCATCTTGTTGCAATGCATTTAACAGTTGTTACAGTATACAGTAGTTCTAGTATAGACTAGTTTGACAGTACTAACTATATACTGTAGTCCAATATGGAGTAGCTATACAGTACACAATGCCACAATATGCACCTAACTGCACTCATTTTTTCCTTTCTTGTCTTTTCAGATAAAAAAAGAATGGAAAGGGGGAGGGGGGTATCATGTGTACATTGTGTGAACTGTGTGTACAATAAAGTGTATCTAAAGTGCAGTCATGATGTACACAAAACCTCCCCTCTCTCAATGAACCACACAGAATGAGGAAGAAGATACACTACCGACACACTTTATTGAAGTGTGGTCGGTACCGCAAGCCGGGAAATCTCCCGGCTTGCTAGTGGCCGCCCCTCGGCGTGCCGCGCGTCATAGACGCGCGGTCACGCGTCATCGGGAGCGTGCGCCCCCTGCACGCGTGTCCAGGGGCTCCCCGAGGGAGCCCTGGTGTCCCGCGATCGCGGGACAGCGGCAGGGGGTTCCGGGGGACCCGGCAGACCCGGCAGCGGTAGGGAGAGCGCCCCGATCGGAGGGCGCTCTTCCGCTGCTTCGGCGCGCGCCCGTCACACTCGGGCGCGCGCCAGGCTACTGCTGCGGCACAGAACGGGCAAATGCTCGAATAAACTGTGCCGCAGCAGTAAAGACGGAAAAATGTATATTATTATATATATTATTATATATTATATATTATATATTATTAATTAATATTATTATCAATGTGCATTATTCATGATTATCCACCGGCCCTCAATTTTCAACTGACAGAAGAACTGAATAAAGACTGCATTTTGTATTATTCATGATTATTTGTATATTTGTATTTTTTGTTCCTGATAAAATAAAATAAATATTTCTTTACATTCATGATAATCATAATCATTGACACCCCCTCTCCCCCTACACCAAAGAAAAAGAAAGAAGGACAAAAAGTGGTAACTTACTGCATCAAAAACATTAATCATATTATGTTTTTTTAACTCTCAATTTCACAGTGCTGTGCAAATCAGATTTACATATCAAATTCGAGAAGGGATTATCACAAGCGTTACCGTAAACAAAGCCTCAAAGGGTTGGGGGTTGGATGGGTGAGTCATGTGCAGTAATCATCAGCTAGCTCCCTTCCCAAAGAGGATTACAGAGAAGTGACTCAAAGCCAACAATAGGAAAATTAATGAATGGTTTTGTAGAGGATTACAAGCAGGCGCAGAGAGGTGATGCTCGGCTAGGGACGGACGATTAAAAGCACAATGACAAGCTTTAGAAACGGAATGTTTCTGGAGAGGTGTCGATAAGAGGTTCAAATCCTTGAGCGAGCCTTGTGTGTGTGTGCATGGGTAGGGGGGTTAGGGTACAGCTGCATGAAGGATAAGCTGTACTGTAGTTCAAAGACATGACATATTTTCAACAGGCAGGTCATCATAAGTGAATATACCCTAACTATAGCGCTTAACCTAGTTATAATGTGACTTACACGTGAATAAATGAACCATACAAATACAAACCAATTGTGATTACAAGAGACCAAAGCTGCCGTAGGCTTCCCACAACACAAATTACCTCAATTTGCATATGAAACTGTAATGGTGAAATAAGGATACCTGGCGCTTAAAGAGTCACTGTGTCCATAGGAAACAAAAAACAGTCTTTGAAGAGTGTCCCAAAGTCCAAAACGTGAAGTGGATGGCTGTAGTATTTCTTCACTGCTGCTATTTTTCAATACACCTGGAAATTATAGAAGGGTACACCATTGCGCAGTACTACTGATTGTTGATGTTAACCCCTTAATGCAACTTCCCCAGTGTGGACTGAGTACACTTACAGGAGTGTCTCTTTCAGGGTACAGTGTAGACAATCTGTGCTTTATTCCTTGTGTACCACGAATCCCCTGGGTACTTCCTTAATCTCTTGGAATTTCGTGATTCCCAGAATCACCCGAACTCCACGAACCCCCAGAGAAGGAGAATGAACAATGGCAAAGGGGGGTCACAAATTTATTAAAATCGGCTTAAACAAGCCTAACAAACCGGCTAATGAGCCTGCAATAAAAACAAGTAAATCGCTACTCACATGAACAAAGTTGATTTCAGCCTCAAGGAACCCTACTTCCCAAGATACTATCCCTCTGCTTTGTTTAGATCCCACGGTCACGTGACCCACAGGAGTTTAACATGGGGACACCGGCACCCCATCACAGGGCTGTATCTCCGGAAGTGTACAGTAGGGGATACCGGACCTGAAATCAATGCAGTTCAGATCCGTAGACCCCTTGCTACAATACTGTTGTGTTTAAAATTAAATAAAAACCCTGCGATAGCTTGTTAGAGGCTCCCTGTTAAAGTGACTGATTCAGCCTTTCTTACAGCGCATTCGAGGTGTCCCAGAAATTCTTCCAGGTATGACCAATGCTGCCAAAATTGTGCACACATAAACTCTACAGATAGTCCAAAAGAAATCTAATGGATGTATAATCATATGAAAGCACTCCCGTTCAGCATCTCACTACAGGAAATGTTGATCAATGTGAAACCCTCATGAGCTCAGTGTGTTAATGACTCAGCCATGGGACGGGGTAAAGATGTGGTAGGGAGGATATATACAAACGGCGGCGCCGTGTCTCCAACCAGGAGACTATGACCGGCCAATGACTCACCGCGATCCTCCGCCACTGCCCTCACGAGCCCGGTGTCACACACGGTAGAAATCCCCACCAGGGGGAAAAGGGGGTATGTTACTCACAGACTTGACACGCCGAGTCCAACTCCAACGCTGAAAGGAGCTCCTCTGATCCGAGAGTGTAGTGATGCGTGCTCCAGCCAATGCAGGTAAAGTAATAGGAAGTGGTAGTCTGGCGGTGCACTGCTGCCGTCTGGATATGAATTGGAAGTCCACACGCTTTAGATAATAAAGGTTGTATTTAATGAGTGCATACACAAAAGAGGTATACTGCTACAAAAAACCTCTTGACGCGTTTCGGGACGTCCCGAAACGCGTCAAGAGGTTTTTTTGTAGCAGTATACCTCTTTTGTGTATGCACTCATTAAATACAACCTTTATTATCTAAAGCGTGTGGACTTCCAATTCATATCCAGACGGCAGCAGTACACCGCCTGACTACCACTTCCTATTTCTTACAGCGCATCTCTTACAGACCGATACACCCCGGTAGGATTAACACAGCAGGAACCCCTGCTGTGTTAATCCGATGGGCCATTAGTCTGCTGCGGCAATTTTTTAAAGAATCTCAGGGAAATCTCGAAAACCAATTTGGTAAATGATCAGATAATGGCCGCTGCATCTGTATATTCAGGAACAGTACAAGGAGCATTCAAAATAACTATTCATCCCTAGGGCAGTAAAAAGGACATTGAGTCATCGCTTAAAGTTGGAGGAAAGGAGATTTCCCCAACAACAAAGGAAAGGGTTCTTTACAGTAAGGGCAGTTAAAATGTGGAATTCATTACCAATGGAGGCTGTGATGGTAGATTCAATAGATCTGTTCAAACAAAGGTTGGACATCATTTTAGAAAGTAAAGATCTACAGGGATATACCTAATAAGTGAATATGGGAAAGATGTTGATCCAGGGAGTAATCTGATTGCCAATTTTGGATTAATGAAGGAATTTATTTTTAAATTATGAGATATCATTGGATGATATGTCTCTGGTTTTTTGTTTGCTTTCCTCTGGATCAATATATTGTAAATACAGATATAGGATAAATTATCTGTTGCCTAAATTTAACATAGGTTGAACTTGACGGACGTACAGTATGTCTTTTTTTAACTACTATGTAACTATGTAGCTATGTAATACATAAAAAATTACACTACTTAAGATTGGCAACCTTAGAGGTTAGTAAAGCATTTTTATGTAATGCTTTAATAAGCGCTAAGGTAGCAAGGGGTTAATTCCTCCTATCTCCCCCACGGAAGGCCTCAACTCCATCCCTGGAGGAATGCCCCCCTTCACCGACTCCCTCTACCCCCACCACCACCACCACCAAACAGACCTACTCCCCTCTATACTAATGCTAGATATAACTATTAGCTAAATGTGGCTAATAGTGGTTTTAGGCATTAATCAATAAAAAAATAAACACGTATAAAAAGAAAGCATTACATTAAAAATGCCTTTAAAATACATGTTAAAAGAGAAAGTAGTAATCCTGCAACACAGATATAAATGTGTAATGTTCTAGTAGAGTAGATGAGTTGGTGCTTGCTAAGATCTAGATTAAGTAAATATCAAAGAGAATGAACAAGAAGATCCCTTATGTTGCACTCATTAATAGATACCTCCAGGCTTTTAATGAACTAATAAAATATAATATTTTAATTATAACTCCAAATAAAATATGGACACATACATAAATCATTGTAAAAACATTAAAATAACTTAAAAGATTTTATGACAATTTATGTACTGTATGTGTCCATATTTTATTTTGAATTATAATCAGAAGATTAAGTTTTCTTAGTTCATTTATATTCTGGTGGTATCTATAATGAGTGTAGCATAAAGGATCTTCTTGTTCCTTCTCTTTAATAAAATACATGTTAATCATAAAACCATGAATTGTTACTGTGAAGGTGTACTTCTGGCAGCGGGTCGAGGGTAGGCGGTGTGGGAGGATGCTTTCCTCCTGTTGTGCCTTACTGGGGTTGTCACCTTGTCCTTAAATGCATACAGGCACACATATTCTGTGAGCGTGGGGTGAGCGTGGTGTGTTTGGTGAGGGAAGCGTGAAGGTCACGTCATGCTGGCCACCCTCCTGCTTCTGCGTCGGACATACAGGGACAGGAACTCGCAGGAAAGAATACATCCCCACAATCTTCCTTTCCATCTTCTCCATGTTCCTTGCCATCTTTTCCATTTTACTTGCCATCTTCTCCATGTTACTTGCCATTTTCTCCATGTGCACATCCATACTCAACATGGTCTCCAAAAGAAGATCAACCTTTTGCTCTGTGCTGTAGACATCTGCGTAGGTGGGTTGTGGAGAAGGTGACCAGGGGGTTGCCAGGAGAGCAGCAACATCGAGGATGGGTTGTGGAGCAGGTCGGCAGGGGGTTGACAGGAGAGCAGCAATGTTGAGGATGGGTTGTGGAGCAGGTGAGCTGGGGGTTGACAGGAGAGCAGCAGCGTCAAGGATGGGTTGTGGAACAGGTTGGCAGGGGGTTGACAGGAGAGCAGCAACGTCGAGGATGGGTTGTGGAGCAGGTCGGTAGGGGGTTGACAGGAGAGCAGCAGTGTCGAGGATGGGTTGTGGAGCAGGTCGGCAGGGGGTTGACAGGAGAGCAGCAGCGTCGAGGATGGGTTGTGGAGTAGGTGAACCGGGGGTTGCCAGTAGAGCAGCTGCGTCGAGGATGGGTTGTGGAGCAGGTGAGCGGGGGGGGGGTTCAAGGAGAGAATCAGGATTCCACTTGACTTGCACAGTGCTAAGTGTGCCGATCTTCTTCTTTACAAAATAAGGCCTAGGTGTCTTAACCTTTGGAGCCTTCGGAACATTTTCTTTATTCTGTTTTGGTTTTCGCTTAGGTTTTGGCTGGGAAACAGCTTCCGCCTTTCGCTTGACCGGCACGGCAGAAGAAAGCTGGTTCCTGAGTCCGTTGAATCGGGGGCGATCCATGGAAACAGATGGACGAATGCACAATGCAGTATCTGGACAAGAGCAAGTTCAGATAGAGATCAGTGTGTGAGAGTCTATGCAATGTGTCTCACATTTTATGTAAAAATTTTCGCGGGCATGGACACGAGCTGCCGGTGCTAAAAGTGGGCGGACTGTGTACTAATCCTGTCGAGTGACGTTGAGGCACATTAAATTAAAGTATAAATAAACCATCCATTTTGTGTATTCAATGCACATTCAATACACATCAAATTCACATTCACATTGAATTGCTCTGTGTGTGCTTGCAATTTTTTTCTCTCAGCAGCGATGCCAAAGAAAAGGATTTCAAAAGATCTCAGCTTGAGAATAAAGGATATGTACCAGAATGGACAGAGCATTGCACAGATCCACCGCTGGTTAGCTGCTTCGGGCCTCGGTTTAGCAAAAAGCAATGTTTGTTTTCATGCGCATGGGAAGGCCAAAAACATCCAAAGAAAGCCGACTGTCACTACTGAATAAGTACTTACTGTATTGTCCTCCATAACTCTACCAACGTCTTGTACTGAACTGTACAGTACTAGTATGCCTGTGTTCAATAATTTATTAATCTTTACAGTACCTTTCGATTGTACAGTATAACATTTTTGCCATTCTTACAATCAGTCACTAGCTTTTTAAGTCAACTCCACAGTAATATACAGTACTGTACTGTCTTCTGTACTTTAGGAGGTGGTGTGATAGTGTAATCATTTCAAAATATTCTGTTTTCTTTGATCTAATAATCCTGCAGTTTGAGGGGCTATTTATTTAATATATTCATACTGTATACTGTAGCGCCCAAAGTGTACTCACAGTACAATAAGTGCAGCAGCAACATCAGACAATAAGAAATCTGTGCGCTATTTGGATGCTTAATTTGCCTACTGTTTCAAATTGTTCTGTTTTTCTTTACACATTAGGGCAAACACTCTTCAGGTGGAACAAATAAGTGATGCGAATGATGAGACGTGTGCCACAAGGGTAAAGAATGAGAAGCTACTCACAAAATAAAAGCATCAGAGACCAGTATCAGGTTGATGAGACGTAAATTGGGATGGAAATATGGGCGTTTTAAGTAAGTACAGTATACAGTACGTCACTCATGCCCTCTTTTTTTATGTTAGGCTCCCTCCTAATACAGTATCATACTGTACTGTATGTCCAGCATTTAGTGGCTCTGACATTTTTCCTTGTCATTACAGAGCATATCCTATGATAAGGGAAGCCAACAAAATAAAAAGAGTGGACCAGGCACGGGCATGGATTGAAAGGGGCGAGACTTTCAATTATGTCATCTTTACAGACGAGACAACTGTAGCGCTTGAGAGGTTTGCCCGTTTTGGATTCTACAAAAAAGGACGCCTATCTCTGAAGCCGCGTCCCAAGCACCCAGTGAAGATGCATGTGTGGGGTGCCATCTCTAGACAAGGACCAGGATGCATCATTATCTTTGAGGGTAAAATAATGCACAAATACACATGCGGTGGCCTTACGCACTGGACAGCTGTACTGTATTCAGTATTTTGTACCCTAATGTTACATTTTTTTCTTGTTTCCAGGAATCATGAATAAAGCGTTCTTCCAAGATCACATAATTACACATGTTGTTGAATACATAAAGAATGATTTCCCATCTGGTCACTGGTTCTTCCAGGACAATGATCTGAAACACACAGCTCACATTCTTGCCAGCGGTATCAACTGGGTTAAGATGCCAGCGGAATAAGTTGGGTAACCTTTTCTCATTGTTTTACATAGTTTACTGTATATCTCCTTACATAATTCACCTTTTTTCTCCCCCCAACTGTATTACAGATCACCAGATTTTAATCCCATCGAAATGGTATGGCATGAGTTGAAGGATTATATCAGAAAAGTGTTGAAACCATCCAAAAAGGAAGAATTGGAAAAGGGGATACTGAATTTCTGGAACAATATACTCACGTAGCCATATGTAATAAATATATTGATCATAATGCGACTGTGTTGCCTATTGTTATACAATGTAATGGCCAGGCCTCGGGAAAGTAATAAGGCACAGGTAAGTATGATACAGGTAAGTATGGTCCTAAAAATAACCATGTCTGCATTTATTGTTTCTTTTAATTTTCAGAACTGCCGCAAGCAAGGAAGGGGGGGGGGGATGTGTAAGATAATAGTACGGTGCTCATGTAAAAACCAGCCTGTATCTTACACCCCCCCTCTCCCACCCTCTCTCAGTGTAGTTACTGTATAAAAATTCGTGTTTGCCAAAAAAAAAAAAAATGTTTTTAAAAAAATCTTTTGAAATACTGTATTTTTAGAGCTGCAGCACCCTCTCTCCCCATCTCGCAATGCCATAACAAAGAGAAAGATAAGAGCTACTGTATTGTATTTTTGTACTGTATTATGCATTAAAAAATAAAATCTATTTTTAAACCCCTCTTGCAGACCTGAAATTCTTATGAACAGTTCAACAAACAAAGCATTGCACTTCACATTAGTTTGGGAAAAAATATATATAAAAACAAAAAATGCTTTAAAAAAAGTATTATATTTTTATTGTTTAATTAATCATTTCTGTTAATAATGCAATAAAATTCTGTAGAAAAATACTATTTTCCTGCATTAAGGATTATCCAATATGTCTTCTGCCCAGCTCATGATAATCACGCAACAATACATTTACGTTAATGGCTCTGTAGGAGGGCTCTGTTGTTGTGTTGTTGATACGCTTTGAACTTCAAGTTGACTTGTTTTGTTACAGTACAATAACAGTTTTAGAAGGGCTTGCTTAGCTAGGCCTGTATCTACCACAACATGTTAATCTTATGATTAGTGGGGGGGGCTGTGTTGAAGAAAAGGCAAGTTAGAAGGGCTTAGCTAATCGCACATGCGCATGCGTGGCATGGTTTGTCAGAGGTGTTGATAAGAGGTTGAAATCCTTAAGCCATGTGTGTGCAGGGGGGGGGGGCAGTGCGAGCTGTGCTAGCTGTAGGAAGTTCCAAGCTGTACAGTAGTTCAAAGACATATTCTCAACAGGTCATCATAATGTTTTGCTCCCGACACCCCCAAATAAAAATCACAGTACTACAGTATGCCACCCACCTCAGAAAGAACGTACATGACTAGTGTGGAATTAAAAAGCAACAGTACTGTTTGATTCTCATAATATTCATAATTGCTACAGTATGCAAGCCAATGGTGATAACCCCAAAAAATATATACTGCATTTGTAAAACTTGAATCTCAGAATATCCATACTTGCTATGCAAGCCATGGCGATAACCAAAAAAAAAAAAAAAATTAAAATCAACAGTACTGTTTGATTCTCTTAATATCCATACACTTTTGTATGATTCATTACCCAATAAAATTCTAAAGAACAATATCGCACACTGAACGTGTGTGTCGGGGGGTTAAAATGATCAGACACAAAAATCAATTTTTTCTGTTTTTTTTCAGTACTGTACAGTACAGCAATACAAAATCAAATGCAACCATAACGAAGGAAAAGTTAGTTGTATGTATGGGAAATAATCCCAATCCTCAGGGCTCAGCTGTATGTGTAAATGACTTGATTGGAGTCTCAATAGGCATATATCTGGTCATGGGAGCATATATTAGGCTGTATGAGGCTCTATATAGTATAAAACAATAATAGGTGTACAGGTATAACTGGAGGACAAATACAGAACTCTATATATACCATAAAGGCACTGTCTACATCCCCAGAAAACCAAAGTACATACCCATAAATGCTTGATGGAGCCTCAATGGAACAGCTGCTCAGACTCAGAGTAGTGCGTGCATCACGCCTGCATCTCAGGTAAGTTGGGGGTGGTCCCGTGGGGTCCGTCGGCGGAGCACTGCTGTAGTAGATAGTGGGGGCTGCACACCAATTCCAATAAAAACTGCTTTATTAGGTGGTCATCAAAGGTATAGTACAAACACTCTGACGCGTTTCAGGACTGTTGTCCCTTTATCAAAGAGTAACTGCGCGTCTGCTGAGTTCTCCATTATGTAGTATAGCTCCCGCCCCCAACCGTGACGTCACACGCTCTGTTTCTATCGCGTGATTTGATGAGACCTCTCTCCCATTGGATGCCCTGTCGGCCAATCGCGCAAGGCAGGAGTGAATAATTAAGTTGTTAGAATAGCATTGGAGCCACAGACTCTTGCTCCCGCCTCCCTTGGTGATGTCACACACTCTATGGATATCGAGTGTTTGTATAGTATAGCCTGCTTTTAGAATAATGTATAAGCTAATAGAGTATATAATAGGGAAATCTGGGCAAAGCTAAGGAGTATAAGGCACAATGGAGATACTCAGAGTAAAACAAAACACAGAATAAGTGACATTAAAAACATATACTGAACAGATAAATACAGTATAAATTAAAAAGCGCAACGTTTAAAAACATGCTAATGAGATGGAAGATATATATATTGGACATGATGAAATATTAGCTTGTGAACAATACATATCAATTATAGAAGTATTTCATATGGAATATCTTGTATATTCCTACTGATACAGTATCATTCAACTGCTCATTAGGATCAACCCTCTAATGATATTAATCATTTGACTGTTCATATGAACTTGAACCAATTATGTTATTGATCTATTATTGTAGTCAAGAGGGAAACACTGTGATACAATTCAGAGTATATATATGACAGTTTCTATGGCATGTACAAGAAGCAATTCATGAGGTTGAACATATATTATATATATATATACTGCTGCGGCCAAGTTTATTCGAGCATTTGCCCGTTCTTGGCCGCAGCAGTAGCCTGGCGCGCGCCCGAAAGTGACGGGCGCGCGCCGAAGCAGCGGAAGAGCGCCCTCCGATTGGGGCGCTCTCCCTACCGCTGCCGGGTCCGCCGGGTCCCCCGGAACCCCCTGCCGCTGTCCCGCGATCGCGGGACACCAGGGCTCCCTCGGGGAGCCCCTGGACGCGCGTGCAGGGGGCGCACGCTCCCGAAGACGCGTGACCGCGCGTCTATGACGCGCGGCACGCCGAGGGGCGGCCACTAGCAAGCCGGGAAATCTCCCGGCTTGCGGTACCGGCCACACTCGAATAAAGTGTGTCGGTACTGTATATATATGTAAAGAGCCATGACCTATTGTATTGTTACAAACATTCTCTCAAATATATCTCTCTGATATATTTTGCCAATATTCTATATACCATACCAACATATGAATAGCGTAGACATATAAAAATAATGATAACCTGTATATCAAATGCTCGTACATTTTACATAACCATTCTAGTTTTTAATCCAAAAAATGTTTGAGTTCCCAGTCTAGATTCATGCCCCTGGGTGCCAACGTCCCAAGGGCATAAATCCAGAACATTTCTCTCTGATTGAGGAGAGATTCTCTGTCTCCTCCACGTATATGAGGTCTTATGTGTTCAAGCGCGCTAAAAGAGAAATTCTGTAGGGAACTTGATTAGGTTCCCTACAGAATTTCTCTTTTAGCGCGCTTGAACACATAAGACCTCATATACGTGGAGGAGACAGAGAATCTCTCCTCAATCAGAGAGAAATGTTCTGGATTTATGCCCTTGGGACGTTGGCACCCAGGGGCATGAATCTAGACTGGGAACTCAAACATTTTTTGGATTAAAAACTAGAATGGTTATGTAAAATGTACGAGCATTTGATATACAGGTTATCATTATTTTTATATGTCTACGCTATTCATATGTTGGTATGGTATATAGAATATTGGCAAAATATATCAGAGAGATATATCTGAGAGAATGTTTGTAACAATACAATAGGTCATGGCTCTTTACATATATATATATATATATAATATATGTTCAACCTCATGAATTGCTTCTTGTACATGCCATAGAAACTGTCATATATATACTCTGAATTGTATCACAGTGTTTCCCTCTTGACTACAATAATAGATCAATAACATAATTGGTTCAAGTTCATATGAACAGTCAAATGATTAATATCATTAGAGGGTTGATCCTAATGAGCAGTTGAATGATACTGTATCAGTAGGAATATACAAGATATTCCATATGAAATACTTCTATAATTGATATGTATTGTTCACAAGCTAATATTTCATCATGTCCAATATATATATCTTCCATCTCATTAGCATGTTTTTAAACGTTGCGCTTTTTAATTTATACTGTATTTATCTGTTCAGTATATGTTTTTAATGTCACTTATTCTGTGTTTTGTTTTACTCTGAGTATCTCCATTGTGCCTTATACTCCTTAGCTTTGCCCAGATTTCCCTATTATATACTCTATTAGCTTATACATTATTCTAAAAGCAGGCTATACTATACAAACACTCGATATCCATAGAGTGTGTGACGTCACCAAGGGAGGCGGGAGCAAGAGTCTGTGGCTCCAATGCAATTCTAACAACTTAATTATTCACTCCTGCCTTGCGCGATTGGCCGACAGGGCATCCAATGGGAGAGAGGTCTCATCAAATCACGCGATAGAAACAGAGCGTGTGACGTCACGGTTGGGGGCGGGAGCTATACTACATAATGGAGAACTCAGCAGACGCGCAGTTACTCTTTGATAAAGGGACAACAGTCCTGAAACGCGTCAGAGTGTTTGTACTATACCTTTGATGACCACCTAATAAAGCAGTTTTTATTGGAATTGGTGTGCAGCCCCCACTATCTACTACAGCAGTGCTCCGCCGACGGACCCCACGGGACCACCCCCAACATAACGAAGGAAAAGACAAGCCTGTACACGAATTATTGTATTTTTGTATTTTTGCATTTTTGTATGATTCATTACCCAATAAAACTCTAAAGAACAATTATTAATGATTTGATTCAACTACTTAGTGTGTGTGTGTGTGGGGGGGGCAGCTTTGAAGGCCGTATGTTAATCTTATTAACAGCTCTGTGGGGGGGGGGGAGGGGTGTTGTGTTGTTGATAAGCGGTGAACTCCAAGATGACTTGGCACAGCATAATAGAAGAAGCTTTGAAGGGCTTATGGTGCGCATGCATGGCAGGCATCACAGCCGATTTCAGCCAACATGGTAATCTTATTAGCAGTTGAAGCAAAGCACGCCACATTTTCTTGAATGGCTGTGTGGAGGGGGGAGGGTGTTGTGTTGTTGATACTGCTAACAAACCCACGTGAACCTCACCGCCTAAGACCTTGTGCCTGACAAGAATGGAAAGCTTGCTTCTGAACGATCACAGGATGACCGGATTTGCGAACATGTTACTGTAATACATGACCAGGGAGGTTCCAGGCGGTTCCCCTCTCCCCCGCCTTGTACCCACATGCAACGTACAAATAAAGACAGGAAACGGGAGCTGGAGGTAAAATGGCCGCGGCTATTTATTTATACAGAAAACCTAATGGGGTAAATGCACTCCCTGCCAGAGTGTGCTCCTTTGACAGGAGGGGGAGGGGACGGTCAGCCGGCCCTCGAACCGCTGACCTCGTGTCCCCTACGCGAGCGGGCTCTCAAGGTCATGGATAACTGACCTTGCCCACTCGTACTCCCCCCGGGCTCAAACGGCCCAGCTCCCAGTCTGGCAAGAACAAGCACCACCCCCCAAGAGCCGCCGCGACAAAGGCAAAACTGGTCAATGACCCCTCCTGTTCGGAACCTCGTCCTTTCACTCAGCACAGTATCAGCTGTTCGTGCTGTAACGGAACAAAGAACCATTAACACGGCATACAATGCATATGTCCACATTCCTGGGAATACCCTGCCCTGCTCAACCTTCTGCTGCCGTTCATTACATGATTGCAATCACTAACTAAGGGGATGGGTGGGTGGGAAATCGTCTGGCGGGCAGCCAAAGAGGATGTGCTGCCCGCCAGCCTGGCCTTAAGTAGGCCTTCCTGGAACTCCTCCCCTGTCTTGGGGAGGGAGGTGTGGGGGCGGGCCAGCGAGGGGAAGGCCGGACCCCCCCCGGTCATGAAGCCCCCCCGCCTATGACTAGGGGGGGCCGCTTGACCAGGGAGGTTGCAGGCGGTTCCCCTCTCCCCCCGCCTTGTACCCACATGCAACGTACAAATAAAGACAGGAAACGGGAGCTGGAGGTAAAATGGCCGCGGCTATTTATTTATACAGAAAACCTAATGGGGTAAATGCACTCCCTGCCAGAGTGTGCTCCTTTGACAGGAGGGGGAGGGGACGGTCAGCCGGCCCTCGAACCGCTGACCTCGTGTCCCCTACGCGAGCGGGCTCTCGAGGTCATGGATAACTGACCTTGCCCACTCGTACTCCCCCCGGGCTCAAACGGCCCAGCTCCCAGTCTGGCAAGAACAAGCACCTACCCCCCAAGAGCCGCCACCGACGGGTCTATTTAACCCCCCTTAAACTAGGCCCGTACCGCCAACCCTCCAGACCCTCTCGAAGCCCTCCCGGAAACTCAAATAAGTCTACCCCGCCTGGCATGCCTAGCAGCGGGACCGATGCTCCTCTACCGGCCCAGCCTGTCCTCTCCATTCCACCTGGGGCTGCCAATCGCGCCTGGAGCAGTAGTAACTCAACTTGCCATGCTTTTTAAAGATGCCCTGAGAATCGCTTTTTTTTGCTGCACTATCCCTCACCCGGTCCCGGACCTACCCACCTCCGGAGCCGCCCTTGCCCAGCGCTATCTGGGATTTCGCCTTTTTTACTGCTGCAGGCTTCTTACCCGCCCTCAGCGACCCCTGGGGAATAGACCCTGGCAGTGGACTGGGCCGCACCTCCTCCCTTGCTCGCTCTGTGTCGCACACGGCAAGCCTTGACGCCTTGCCCTATCGCCTTGATGCCGCCCTAAACGCGACTCCTTACCATTACCTGATACGCCATATGCCGTACCTTCCACGGCGTGTCCCCATCAACCGCCCGCCGGGGCTGTTCCACCATCTGTGCAGTGCGTGATGCTGCCGGGTGGGTCCGCTACCGTGCCCCTGACCACGGCCGTAGAATTGAAAGACACCGGGGTCCGACTGATGGCTGTTGGTACTGGAATGGGATTCGCGGTGCCAGTGACATCCGGCCATGGCCATTGTGGCTTCCCGTGAGGAAGAGACCTGGGCTGCGACTTGGTTCGCCCTTCACCCGATGCCGGCTCCACGTAGTCGAACCAGGCTGGGTTCTCTGCTCTCCGAAACATGTTGGCACCAACCGCGGTTGCGGTTGGCCGTCTTGGTCTCCTTGGCCCTGCCGACTCTGCAGGCGAAATCCTGACAGTGACACCGCCCGCGTCAGCAACGGGCGGCCGTGTGGCGTGCCGTGACGCCCTGTTCTGCGTCACGGTGGCTGGAAGTCGCCGCCCCTCCTTGGCGGGCCGACCTGCGCGCCGATCCGCCGTGTCCTGCGTCCCAGCGGTCGAAGTCCTCCCCACCATCGCTGAGGCCCGACCTGGCTGCTGTGACGCCCTGCCTCGCGGTACCGTGACCGAGGGCTGCCGCCCTGCGTGCGGTTGCTGAACTTCGCCTGCCGTCTTGCACTGCAGCACCCTCCGCGCTCCTTTCCTGTGGAGCGCGGCCTCTCTGCCTGCGCCTGTCTAGCGCGCAATGCTGCCTGGGGACTTGCGCCTGATGCATTGTGCTGCAGCGCCCTCTGCTTCCCCTTCCCGCGGGGAGAAGCCCTTGTGCCACGTGCTGGTTTCGCAGAGAACAACGCCTGCAGCCGCCGATCCAACCATGGTTTTCCGCCTCGACTCGAAAAAGGCAGAACTGCTCTGCCATCGATGCCATGCTGCTGTGTGGGGGGGGGGGGGGATTCTCGCTTAACTTCCGGTGCTTAGCTGGGCCCTGAGCTATTCAAGCGCTGCGTGTGCGCTTGCCAAGCTGTTTGTTCTAAGCCTATCGCCGCTACGCGGACCCCACACAGTCACCCATATACACACGCGCGCCTCTGCGTGTGCCCATATCCATACGCGCGCGCCCTGCGTGTGCCCGTATTAATCCGCACGCCCTGCGTGTGCCTGTATACACACGCGCACATTTCCGTGTGCCCATATACACACGCGCGCATTTCTGTGTGCCCATATACACGCGCGCATTCACGTGTGCCCATATACACACGCGCGCACCTACATGTGCCCATATACACACGCGCATTCACGTGTGCCCATATAAACGCGCGCATTCACATATGCCTATTTACGCTCGCGCATTTACGTATGCCCATATACACGCGCGCATTTAAGTGCGCCCCTATACCCACGCGCACGTCTCCGTGTGCCCCTATACATGCGCCCATACCCACGTGCGCCAATACCCACGCGCCTCCACGTGCGCCCATACACCTGCGTCTCAGCAGTCGAAGTCCTCCCCACCATCGCTGAGGCCCGACCTGGCCGCTGTGACGCCCTGCCTCGCGGTACCGTGACCGAGGGCTGCCGCCCTGCGTGCGGTTGCTGAACTTCGCCTGCCGCCTTACACTGCAGCACCCTCCGCGCTCCATTCCTGTGGAGCGCGGCCTCTCTGCCTGCCGCCTGTCTAGCGCGTAATGCTGCCTGGGGACTTGCGCCTGACGCGTTGTGCTGCAGCGCCCTCTGCTTCCCCTTCCCGCGGGGAGCAGCCTTAGTGCCACGTGCTGGTTTCGCAGAGAACAACGCCTGCAGCCGCCGATCCAACCATGCCTCGTCATGGTTTTCCGCCTGGACTTGAAGAAGGCAGAACTGCTCTTACATAGTTACATAGTAGATGAGGTTGAAAAAAGACGTACGTCCATCAAGTTCAACCTATGCTAAATTCAGACAACAGATACTTTATTCTATATCTATACTTATTTATTGATCCAGAGGAAGGCAAACAAAAAAAAAACCCCTTAAGGGGAAAAATTAGTTCCTTCCTGACTCCACAAATTGGTAATCGGATTAATCCCTGGATCAACATCCTTCCCGTGTATACTTATTTGGTATATCCCTGTATACCTTTCCCATCTAAAAAGATGTCCAACCTTTTTTTTTTTTTTTTTTTGAACAAATCTATTGTATCTGCCATCACAGTCTCCATGGGTAATGAATTCCACATTTTAACTGCCCTTACTGTAAAGAACCCTTTCCTTTGTTGCTGGTGAAATTTCCTTTCCTCCAACCTTAAGGGATGGCCCCGAGTCCTTTGTACTGCCCGTGGAATGAATAGTTCTTTTGAAAGCTCCTTGTTTTGTCCCTGAATATATTTGTATATAGTTATCATATCCCCTCTTAGACGCCTCTTTTCTAATGTAAATAAATCTAATTTAGCTAGCCTCTCCTCATAAGTTAGAATGTCCATCCCCTTTATTAATTTGGTGGCTCTTCTCTGCACTCTCTAGTTCCATAATGTCTTTTCTTAGGATTGGTGCCCAAAATGGTACTCCATATTCAAGGTGTGGTCTTACTAATGCTTTGTAAAGGGGCATAATTATGTCTACTTCCCTTCCATCCATTGCCCGTTTGATGCAAGATAAGATCTTGTTTGCCTTTGCAGCTACTGCATGACATTTGGCACTATTGCTAAGCCTGCTGTCTACAAGCACTCCTAAATCCTTCTCCATCAAGGATTCCCCCAATATATCTCCATTTAATTTGTAAGTCGCCTTTTTATTCTTGCATCCCAAATGCATAACCTTACATTTATCTGTATTAAACCTCATTTGCCATTTACCTGCCCACGTTTCCAGTCTCTCCAAGTCCTTCTGAAGAGAAATTTCATCCTGCTCTGATTCTATTACCTTACACAATTTAGTATCATCAGCAAAGATGGAGACTTTGCTCTCGATCCCAACCTCAAGGTCATTAATAAAACAAGTTAAAAAGCAGGGGTCCCAGTACCGATCCTTGAGGTACTCCACTCACGACTTTAGCCCAACCTGAAAAAGTTCCATTTATGACAACCCTCTGTTGTCTGTCCTTTAACCGGTTTTCAATCCAGGTGCATATATTATTACTGAGTCCAATTTTCTTTATTTTGTACACCAACCTCTTGTGTGAAACCGTATCAAAAGCCTTTGCAAAATCTAAGTAGACCACATCAACTGCATTACCCTGGTTTAAATTCCTACTTACCTCCTCAAAGAAACAAATAAGGTTAGTTTGGCAAGATCTATCCTTCATAACTCCATGCTGACTATTACTAATAATTTTGTTTTCCATTAGGTATTCCTGAATATTATCCCGTATTAAACCTACAAGTAGTTTCCCTACTATTGAAGTCAGGCTTACAGGTCTGTAATTCCCTGGGTGTGATCTAGCTCCCTTTTTAAATATAGGCACCACATCTGCTTTACGCCAATCTTGTGGTATTGAGCCTGTGGAAATGGAGTCCTTGAATATTAAATATAATGGTTTTGCTATTTCTGAGCTTAACTCCTTGAGAACTCTTGGATGTATGCCATCGGGGCCAAGTGCCTTATTTACTTTAATTTTTTCAAGTCGCTTATGAACGTCTTCCTCAGTTAACCAATTGGTCTGCCATCGATGCCATGCTGCTGTGGGCTTTGGGGGGGGGGGGGATTCTCGCTTAACTTCCGGTGCTCAGCTGGGCCCTGAGCTATTCAAGCGCTGCTTGAGCGCTTGCCAAGCTGTTCTAAGCCTATCGCCGCTACGCAGTCCCCACACAGTCACCCATATACACACGCCTCTGCGTGTGCCCATATACACACGCGCGCGCCCTGCGTGTTCCCGTATACACACGCGCACATTTCCGTGTGCCCATATACACACGCGCGCATTTCCGTGTACCCAAATACACACGCGCGAATTTCCGTGTGCCCATATACACACGCGCGCATTTTCGTGTGCCCATATACACGAGCGCATTTCCATGAGCCCATATACACATGCGCGTCTCCGTGTGCCCCTGCAAGCGCGCATCTACACGTGCCTCTATACACGCGCGCATCCACGTGCGCCAATACGCACGCGCCTTTACGTGCGCCAAAACCCACTCGCGCATCCATGTGCGCCCATACACCCGCGCGCATCCACGTGCACCCCTCCCACATGAATTAATTGGGGAATTCAGATAAAAGTAACCAAGCATAAATGCTAAACATTGTGATTCCCATTAACAAGTATTTATCCTCTAATAATTACTACTGTATATTTATATAGTTTATAATGTCACTAGATAAAGAGCTCTATTGACATCTATGTGTGCCCATACAAACGCGCGCATTTACGTGTGCCCATACACACGCATCCACGTGTGCTTTTTTTTTTTTTTATAGCTTATAGTATACATGCCTACATATACATACGTATGCACCGATTTACATGCACCCATGCACACATATATACGTACCCTTATACACATATATATACCTGCGCATAATCGTCAGCGTGTGTCCCCGCGCCGAAACTTTAACTGCGGGGGCAGACCGTGAAGCGCCAACCTTGGCCGCCCACCCCTTCGCGCTTACCCCCGGCCTAGGGCCGCAACCACTAAGAGCGGCTGCACTAGCCTATACATGCGTATATCTCCACCTACGTATACATGCATACCCATATACACATGTACATACACACCCACATACCTGCACATAACACCCATAAATACCTGTACGTACATCCACATATATACCCACGCACATATACATATATACATATACCCATACCACACACATATATACCCATACCACACACATATATCCATACCACACACATATACCCATACCACGTTATTTATTATACATTTATCCCGGCCGGCCCCTTCCTCACACATACATTTTAACGACCCCACAGATGTGGGAAGGGGGTGGGCCCGCGGGAGCAGCCGCATCTCTGACCGGTCCACCACAAACCCCCCTGCCCCAAGACCACTAAACGAAAAGGGAGGGGGGAGGGGTAGGACGGGCCTCTGCCCGCGCTACATTCCACCACGTGGGACTGCGCCCCAGCCCCCGAACGGGCCGCGAGCAGCCGCCCGCATGGGACACACACGGGCCGCATGCCTCGGCCGGAACCCCCTCTCCCCGCAACCAGCATCCCTCTGCCTCTCCCCGCCGGGTGCCCCTACCCATGGCAGCCGCCGCGGGGCTATGCGGATGGAGGAGGCACCCGCCCGCACAACGCTGCGGGAGCAGGTAGCCCCCTCCCCCCCCAGGAGAAGCGGGGAAAAACCCGTCAGGCCCCTACTGCCCGCCAGACCCCCTCTGTCCCCCGAGACCAACCCCTCCCCGCCTGCAGCCGCCGCGGCACAGGCTTAAGTCCGAACCCCCCAGCTGCATGCTGCGCGCCGCAGATGGAGGATGGGGACGGGCCGCTACCCTACGGGGTCCCTCTCCTCCCTGCATCCCGCCTCCCCCCTCACCGCCGATTCAAAAATCGCGGCTATACAGGAGGGGGGAGTGCCCAGGATTGACCCCCCTTTCGGGGCCTTACCTTAGTTTAAACTGCAGGGAGGAGAGGGACGTCCAAATCGTCTGGCGGGCAGCCAAAGAGGATGTGCTGCCCGCCAGCCTGGCCTTAAGTAGGCCTTCCTGGAACTCCTCCCCTGTCTTGGGGAGGGAGGTGTGGGGGCGGGCCAGCGAGGGGAAGGCCGGACCCCCCCCCGGTCATGAAGCCCCCCCGCCTATGGCTAGGGGGGGCCGCTGCACATGTTTTTTTTCTTTAATCATACAGTATCTGCTGGCCAGCTCATGCAAAATGTGCTGACCCGTAGCACCCACCCCTCAAATAAAAATCACTTTGTACAGTAAAGTATCAAAACATACAGTATAATGGTTGGTCGGAAAGGCATTTCGAATTTTTTTTAAATAAACAGTTCACATTAACCAAGGAAAGTCATGTAGAAAACAATAAGCGTGAAGTCTATTATTAATTATTTGATTCTACTGGACTACAGTATCGCAGACATGAATGAAATGTGTCAGCTTAGAAGGGCTTATGGAATTTGCGCATGTGTGGCAGGCAGCTCAGCCGAATTCAGCCAACATGTTAATCGTGACATTGAATTGCTATTTGATTTTGATGACAACAAAATGCTGGATGCAGGACCGCCATCTTTGCCTGTTACAGGCATCAGGGAGGCTGTCTCTTCGTGGGAGCCCGAGATCCTCCCCTGGTGACGCATGACGTCATCACGCCACATCGCGCTGGCGCTCTGACGTCACGTTGGGGGCGTCAACATCCAGGAGCATGGCAGCAGTGATCGTGGAGGGGTGAGTACCCATTTGTGTATAAATAGTGGTATGTTTAGTATATTCTGTAGCCCTCTCCTTGATAAAGGCAATCTATTGCCGAAACGTTGGACCTTTGGTGGCACAATAAACTGCACCTTTAGAAAACCGTGTGCCTGCTTCCATTTCCTTGCTCAAGTACCTTTGGGATGTCTGGACCTCCCTGGACACAGCGCACTGGCAGATAAGTACCCCCCTCGAGCACCTACTAGCGGTGTGCATGTACTTCTATATATGACTTACTACCTCCTTCCACATTACTGTTGGAAGTACCATCATTCACCCAGTAGCCCAAGCACACTGCCTAGGGGTCACACTTGACTCCTCTCTCACATTCACCTCTCACATTCAAAGTGTCTCTAAAAGCTGTCGCTTTTTCCTCCGCAATATTACAAAGATTCGCCCTTTCCTCTGTTGCTCGACTGCTAAAACTCTGACTCAGGCCCTCAGTCTCTACCGTCTCGACTACTGTAACCTCCTGCTGCCCGGCCTTCTTGCGTCTCACCTGTCTCCCCTACAATCTATCCTAAATGCTGCTGCCAGAATCACTCAACTCTTTCCTAAATCTATCTCGGCGTCTCCCCTGCTTCCTATCAAATCCCGTTTCACACATGCAATTCTCCGCCTCACTTTTAAAGCTTTACACTCTTCTGCCCCTACTTACATCTCAGCCCTAATTTCTCACTATACACCACCCCGATTCTTGTGTTCTGCTCAAGGATGTCTTCTCTCTACCCCCTTTGTATTCTAAAGCCCTTTCCCGCCTTAAACCTTTCTCACTGACTGCCCCACACCTCTGGAATGCCCTTCTCCTCGATATCCGACTAGCACCCACTCTACCCACCTTTAAGACCCACCTTAAGACACACTTGCTTAAAGAAGCATATGAGTAGCACCGTAGATATTACTAGACACGATACATAAAGCTTGGCCCCCTGCAGAAGCACTTTCCAAAATGCCCTCCTACTGTCTCTATATGTTCCCCTACATACCAATTAGATTGTAAGCTCCTCGGAGCAGGGTCTCCTCTTCCTAAATGTTAAATTTGTCTGAAGCCCTTATTCCCATGACCTGGTATTTATATCTATTTATTATTTGTTATTTATATGATTACCACGTGTATTACTACTGTGAAGATCTATGTACATTAATGGCGCTATACAAAAAAAGACATACAATACATTGATTGTGGAAAACTCAGCATCCATGGGGATCTCCCGGATATCAATTGGGAGTGAGGAGATGTGGCTCGAGTGAGAGGAAGCTTCAGGGGAAGAAACAGACAGAGTAGCAGGTCTAATAATTCTGAATTGTGATTGGTTAAGAGAATCCATGGCCAGGTTTTGAGTAAGGGAAACAATGTGATTATTCAGGTATTGGAAATGCTCAGAAATCGAAGACACGTCTTGGCCCACCTCAGGGGTCCATGTTTGTTGGGCTGAGCATACTGTATCACTTGCGCTGCCCACGAGCAAGACAGGATCCCGGTTCTGAGGTGGGGAAGTAGCAAACCACGCACCCACCGCAGCGGAAGCATGCCTGGCAGACGGATTGTCAAACGTAGCCGGGTCTGGGTTGGAGACAGTGGGTTAGTCGATACTTGCTGAGGTCTTGGAGTATAGAGTTCAGAATAGTCAAAGTTTTTTAGCGTGGTCTGGGGTTGGAGAGGTTAGAATAGTAGATGTCCGTATAGCCATGGTCTGGGTTGGAGAAATCAGCAGAGTCGAGGGTAAGCCAGAGTCAATAACCAGAGGGATTCCAAAGACAAGCCGGGTCAGTAGATGAAGGGTTAACTGCAAGAAATCACAGGACAAGGAGCAAGGCACAACAAACGTAGGAGCTCAAGGCTACACGAAGTTACTATAGTGCCGACGAGTATTCTAAAACAAATCTGGGGCAATCACCAACAAGACCCAGGTACATGCTGGGTTCATCCTGGGTAAATGCTGGGTACATGCTGCAACATTTCAGTGACATTTCTGCAGACTGACTAATGGCCATCAGATTAACAGAGGGGGCCCCTGGCAGTCCCATTCAAACTGAATGGGACTGCCAGGGACCCCTGCTGTGTTAATCCGATGGGCCATTATTCTCTGCAGAAATGTCACTGAATGTTTGCAGCATGTACCCAGCATGTGCCTGGATCTTGTTGGTAATAGCCCCAGATTTTCTAAGGCAAGTTTAAGGCAAGTTTTAGAATACTCATTGGCGCACCTGTATGCTCAGCAAGGTATGCTAGGAACTGCAGTGTATTTAACAGGAACAGGAACCAGTAGCAAGGGAAGCGCAGCCTCCACGGAGGCAAGGATTTGCTGCCGGAGACAAGTGGGCTAAAATGAGTACTTGCTACGCAGCTGGGGAGCAGTGCACGTTATCACATGTGGCGCAGCGTGACCGAGGGGGCGGAGCTAATCTCCGTGGCACACAAGAAGAGCTGCGCATGCATGCACGCTCTGTATGCAGAGCGGGGGTGCGCGCACGTGCTGGTGCCAGAGCGGAGGTCTGAGATATGACAGGTAAGGAAGGAACACGTCGCAAAGGACTTGTTCCCCGATTCCTTACAGAAACACATTGATTGTATTTTATTTAATTGTGTAACTTTTTATTTAGGATGCCTATTGACTGGCAATGTGTTTATCAATACCCCTTTCAGGATAGAGATAAGCACTTTTACAATTATTCTGAAAATAAAATTACTTATTCAAGAGATTGATTTGGGTTCTTGTTCTCAGCCACTAGTGCACACATGAATAATACCAATACTAGTTGTTATTGGTAAATACAATTTATTGGTTACTTAGCTTTGAGTATAAATCTTCATTCTATGGCACTCAGGATATCACTCACATCAACCAAGGGACCCCTGCTTGGTAGTTGTATATATTCTGTGATAACGTTTGTACTGCACAAAGAGCTGACACCTTCCAACTCAAACACAATTGGAGGTCTGAATCTTATGCAACATGGTAAATTCATTCTCCCTTTCTCTCCTCCCTATCACATAAGCCTTAAGCATTCTAGGCTGTAATTGGCCAATCCTGTGAGCTTTTAACCCCCCTCATGCTCCCTACTCCGTGGCAGAGGTGTGGTGGTGATTCATGGCCTGTGTTGGCCTATCTGGTATAGGAACAGACCTTGAGCCTGTCCCTTCTGGTTCCTCAGAAGGGAAGAGCCAAATTTAGAGCAGTCTGTGTTTACCCTTTGTAAGGAGTGGACGTGAGTTCCCTCATCTCCTTTCCTGGAGTGTGAGAGGCCAGTCAGGCTGCAAGGTTGACTGGTCTGTATGATCAAAGGTTCCAGACTTAGAGCATGCATCATTCAGATACCTGGATCGTCTGTGACCCTGCACTGCTGAAAGACCATCATGCTGTGACTGCTTAAATAAAAAACCCTTGTTCTATTATACACCTGTCTGGACTGAGTCAGTGAGAAGGTGTGTGAAAGTGCTTCAGAGGGAACTGCTTTAAAGGGATCGGTGACACGTTCCTCACAGCGTGTCCCCTCCGCTCCGGCTCTCTGCACCACTGCACACGCCGTGCACCCTGCTCCGCGGCTCCTTACCTCCTCCAGTCGGGCGCCGCTCCACTACTCTGTGGCAGACGTCGTCTCCACACGCACGCTGCCGGGTCGCGCGCGCAGGAGCCTTACAGGGCGTGCGCGCACCTGATCCTCTTTGCCTGCCCCACGCACACCTGGCTCTGCCCCCCGCATGCCGCAGGACACCAGGTCTATCTCCTCCACTTACCTGGCTGCCCCCCCTCTAGGTACCTGAGCCTATCTCTGGGCCTGCTTGGGCACGCCTCTGCTCCACGTCTTCCCCTATTGGTCCACCCAGATATATTACTCCAGTCTGCCCTCTCCTTTCTCGCTCTGCATAGTTTCTTGTGGCTCTTGCTGTTCGGAGTTCTATGCCTGGCTCTCATGTGTGTTTCAGCTCTCGCTCCAGTACCTACCCTCCTGTATACTACCTTTGGACTTGATCTCGGCTTCCGTTTTGACTATGTGTACCTCTCAACCCCCTGGACCCGGCTTTGGACTCGACTACGCTGTTCTCTCCTATCCTCGACCCACGGCTTCTGGATTTCACTACTCGGACTTCTGGCGCCCCGGACTCGGCAAGTATCTGGTTAACCCTCTCTCACCAGACCCGGCAACGCACCCTACCACACTCCGAGCACGCCCACACTGCTGTGGGTGCGTGTTATACCCTTACCCACCTCAGTACTGGGGACTGGTCAGGTCTGCGGGCAGTAAAGCGTTACATTATGCAGAGCCCACCAAATGCAGACCCCAATGAGGTGGGCCAAGGTGTGACCATGGAGCACTGGCAATTCCTGAGCGACCAAGAATCCTCCGTTGCACACCAGCTTTCTAACCTCTCCCTTTGGGAACCACCGGCAGCGCCCCCTCCCCCCGCTCGGGCGCTTTGGAACCACGTATTCCCCTGCCTAACCGGTACGCCGAGATCCGCTCACTTGCCGGGGATTCTTAAACCAATGCAACGTCCAGTTTGAGATGTCTCCATCCCGGTTTCCCACAGACTGCTCTAAGGTAGCCTATATCTACGCCCTGCGGTGACATTCTAGCTTGGGCCTCGCCTCTCTGGGAACTCAAACCTGAAGTAACCCAAGATTTTCCTAGATTCTGGCGAGAATTCCAGCAGGTCTTTGATACCCCGGCACGTAAGGAGACCGCCGCTTCATCCCTGTTTCATATTTTCCAGGGTCGCAGGTCGGCAGCTAATACGCATTGGAGTTCCGCACGATCGCCGCGGAGACTCAGGGACGATCTGGCAGCTCAATCTCGTCCCTCTTCGCTGGAGGATCTCATTGCCCTCAGCATTCAAGTGGACCAATGCCTCCAGGAGAGACGCAAGGAACGTCAGCGACCCCGGTTCATTTTGCCCACTGCAGTCTCTCCTAGACCTCCTCCCATGGCCCTTCCGGCATTGGATGCCCCAGAGCCAAAGCAAATTGGCAGCCAACAGCTCCAGTCCGCCGAAAGAACTCGCCGCAGAAACGAAGGTCTCTGTTTTTACTGCGGTTCCCCGGATCATCAAGTACGTCACTGCCGCCTGAGACCGGAAAACGAGAACGCCCAGTGAGGTTTGTGGGGCTCTCCCTGGGTTACGTCTCTTCTTGCCCCTCTCTCCCTGAAGAACTTCCTAAGAGAATTCTGTTGCCTATAATCCTCGAGGGTCCCAACGCCTGGGTGTCAGCCGCAGCATTTATCGACTCCGGGTCTGGTGGCAACTTTCTGGATCACGATTACGCACTCAACCACCAGATTCCTTTAATCAAGAAGAGGGTACCCATCGGTCTCGAGGCAATAGACGGCCATCCCCTCCAGCCAGCGTCCATCACCTTGGAGTCTGTTCCCCTCACACTTTCCACTGCAGATGGTCACACTGAGGTTAAGATCTTTGACGTCTTTCACTCACCCACAGTCCAGGTCATTCTGGGATTACCATGGCTCCAGTTACACAATCCATGTGTAGATTGGACGGGCAAGTCGCCGATTCAGTGGGGCCCTTCAGTGAAGAATTCTGGAAAATCCTCCGTAACCACGCTCGCTGGCCTTGAGACATCCGTACCGCCTCCCTCCACGCTTCCAGATGTTTACCGGATTTCATGGACGTCTTCAACAAGACTCAGGCTGAAGTCCTGCTGCCTCATCGCTCATTTGACTGCCCCATAGAACTAATTCCCGGAGCCACACTCCCCAAGTCTATATCGTACCCCCTTTCTGTGCCTGAGACCGAGGCTATTTCTAAGTACATCCAGGAAAACCTCAAGAGAGGTTTTATCCGGAATTCCACTTCTCCAGCCGGGGCGGCGTTCTTTTTCGTGAAAAAAAAAGATGTCTCATTAAGACCTAGTATTGATTTCCGGGGGATTCACAAAATGACTGTTAAAAAACGATACCCCCTTCCTTTAATCTCAGAACTTTTCCATCGGCTCCAAGGAGCCTCTATATTCTCCAAATTCGATCTGAGTGTAACGTACAATCTAATCCGTATACGGGAGGGCGACGAGTGGAGGACCGCTTTCAATACACGCAGCGGCCATTATGAATAACTCGTGATGCTGTTTGGCCTCTGCAATGCCCCAGCCGTATTCCAAGAATTCATGAACAAAATCTTTCGGGACATTCTGAATATCTTCGTCATAGTGTACTGAGATGACATTCTTAATTTCTCCAAAAACCTAGAGGAGCTTGCACCACACCAGAGTGGTTCTGTCTCAGCTCTGCGCAAACAAGCTCTACGCTAAGATTTTAGAAATGCCTCTTCCACCAATCTTCCACAGCCTTCCTGGGCTATATAATTTCCAATAAAGGCTTCACTATGGATTCAGAGAAATTGAGGGTTATTCTGGACTGGCCATTACCTAATTCCCTAAAAGCAATCCAGCGCTTCCTCGGTTTCTCTAATTACTATCGGAAATTCATCCGCAACTTTTTTACTACTGTCCTTCCCATTACCGCCCTTACCAAAAAAGGGATCGACCCGTCGTTATCGTCCCCTGAAGCCACCAAGGCGTTCGAATTCCACAAGCCACCATCCTTCGTCACCCGGAAACGTCTCTCCCCTTTACCCTTGAGGTTGATGCCTCTGATTGTCTAAATTTAGCATAGGTTGAACTTGATGGACCTATGTCTTTTTTCAACCTCATCTACTATGTAACTATGTAACTACTATGTAACTATGATGTTAGAGCAGGGTCAGTACTATCACAAAGGTTCACTCCTCAAGACAAGCTCCACCCTTGTGGCTTTTTCTCTAGGAAATTTTCTTCGGCTGAGAGAAATTACGACGTTGGGAACAGGGAACTCTTGGCGATCAAGCTAGCCTTACAAGAATGGAGACACCTCCTCGAGGGTACCAAGGAGCCGATAGCCATCCTCACCAACCATAAAAATTTATTGTACATTAAGGGGGCCCGTCGTCTGGGATCCCGCCAAGCGCGCGGGGCACTTTTTTTCTCCCGTTTCAACTATACGATCTCGTACATTCCGGGCACCAAGAATTTCAAGGCCGACGCACTCTCCCATCATTTCTCTACAGAAGAGAGATCCGACAAGGTTACGGAAACCATCGTGCCTTCGAATTGCATAATTTCCGCAAATACGTTTGACATCCTGAAGAAAATCACGGAAGCCCAGGCCCCATTCCCGGGAGATTAAAGGTACCAGAAGGACACCTGTACGCCACTCCATGATTTCGCCACAAAATCCTGGATTGGGGGCATTCATCCAGATCGGCTGGTCACCCTGGTTTTATAAGGACGCTGGACTTACTCGAACGTACCTTTTGGTGGCCAAAGATGAGCAAGGATATTCAGGACTTCACGAAAGCTTGTCAGTATGCGCACAGAGTAAGTCCATCCAACACAAACCGGCCAAACTGAGAGAATGAACCAGTCCCTGGAACAGAATCTTAGATGCTTTGTCTCTGAATCTCAAGACAACTGGGTGGACTTATTACCCTGGGCAGAGTTCGCGATTAATTCGCTGAAGAATTAATCTACGCAAGAATCTCTGTTCTTCGTTAATTATGGGTTCCACCCCAGTCGCCTCCCCCTCTCCTCCACCCCTTCAGGGGTACAAGCAGCTGATGTTCAAATTACTAATCTACAAGACTCTTGGAAGAAATCCAAAAGGCATTGCAAGGGGCCGTCCAGAAACAGAAGACTCAAGCAGATCGGCGCCGTCAGATGGCACAAGAATATAAGCCAGGGGACAGAGTCTGGCTTTCCTCCAGGAATATCAAATTTAAGACTCCTTCCCAGAAGCTGGCGCCTAGATTCCTGGGCCCTTTCAAGGTCTTCGAACGGATTAACCCGGTAGCTTATCGGCTCCTTTTGCCTCCTGCCATGAAGATACTACAGTCTTCCACGTCTCCCTCCTAAAACCTTTCTTCCAGAATGTACACTTTCTGGATCACCCTCACCGACGCAATCCTGTTGTTGTACAGGGCAGCAAGAATCCGATGTACAATATATTCTCCACTCTCGATTCTCTATTTGCAAGCTTCACTTCCTCGTTCACTGGAAGGGGTACGGACCAGAGGAACATTCTTGGGTACCCCACCACCACATCCACGCTCCAGCTTTACGCAAGCAGTTCCACCGGAAGTTTCCTCACAAACCTTGGGAGGATCGTCCGGAGTCCGATCCTCAAGGGTACTGTAAGGGATCGGGGGACACGTTCCTCATGGCGTGTCTCCTCCACTCCAGCTCCCTGCACCACCGCACATGCCATGCGCCCTGCCCGCCAGCGCTGCTCCACTCCTCTGTGGCACACGCTGTCTCCACCAGCATGCTGCCGGGTTGCGCGGGAGCCTTACAGGGCGCGTGCGCACCCGATCCTCTTTGCCTCCCCCCGCATGCCTGGCTCCGCCCCCCACCTGCCGCTGGACACCAGGTCTATCACCTCCACTTACCTGGCTGGCCGCCCCTCTAGGTACCTGAGCCTATCTCTGGGCCTGCTTGGGCACGCCTCCACTCCACCTCTTCCCCTATTGGTCCACCCAGATATATTACCCCAGTCTGCCCTCTCCTTCCTCGCTCTGCATAGTTTCTTGCTGTTCGGAGTTCTACGCCTGGCTCTCTTGTGTGTTTCAGCTCTCGCTCCAGTACCTACCCTCCCGTATACTACCTTTGGACTTGATCTCGGCTTCCGTTTTGACTACGTGTACCTCTCAACCCCCCGGACCCGGCTTTGGACTCGACTACGCTGTTCTCTCCTATCCTCGACCCACGGCTTCTGGATATCACTACTCGGACCTCTGGCGCCCCAGACTCGGCAAGTATCTGGCTAACCCTCTCTCACCAGGCCCGGCGACGCACCCTACCACACTCCGGGCACGCCCTCACTGCTGTGGGTGCGTGTTATACCCTTACGCACCTCAGTACTGGGGACTGGTCAGGTCTGCGGGCAGTATAGCGTTACACTTCTCCTGGTACTTCCAGGATATCCACTGAAGCTGGAGGCGCTGACACCAAACCCAGATTACATCAAAAGCCTTTTTCTGGTCTCCACTACAACGCAGACAGCTCAGATCTCCTGAACCTCTCAGGTATGCCTCAGCACCACACAGTAGCAATAGCAGTAAATCTCCCAGAGGGTGGGGGAAACAGTGCTACACGTACATGCCAGAAAAATCTAATCAGGGAACACATCCAGGCATTCAGCCAACATCCCTGCTAGCGAAAACTGAGTGAGTTTAGCTACACTCCAGCTTCTCATAACAACTCTTTCAGTTCATTCCTGGTCACAGCAAAAGCAACTACATTTAAGCATATTTTAGTAAGCGACACAATTTAAACCCATCATACACCTAGGCCACCATAAACACAACAAAACGCCATTCTCATGACATTCCACCTGTGGTTTCTGAGGCCTAGGCTCAAATAATACAGTTACTAAACAAAAATGTTGAATAGATATGTTCAAGTATAAACCATCAGAGACAGAAAGAGACTTCCTTTCTGTTACAGGAAGTAAAGCATGCTAAAGCTTAGCACCATTTTATGGATTTGGGCCTAAGATCTAAAATATTAAGGAACTTCAGGAATCATTTATGTCAGTCTGCAGTCATATACTCAGTAGTGTCATTGAAGTGCTACACATATTGTACATGTATTTTTTAAACTTCTGTCCTGGTGTTGGTTAAAAAGAAAAAGCAAGTAAATACAGTATTTTACTTTTGATGGTGACTATTGCTGGTTTAAAAATAGACCAATATAGATTGTCCAGTATGAGGAAATACAATGCATGATTTGAGTAATATTTTTTTTCATATTCTTATCTAATTAATTATTATTGTTATTGTTATTGTTATTGGTAGTAGTAGTAGTAGTAGTAGTAGTAGTAGTAGTAGTAGTAGTAGTAGGAGTAGTAATTATTATTATTATTGTGGGAAAGGATTCATAAATTATATTTGATTAGTCTATCTTACAAATATGTTTGTTTATTTTTAAAAGCAACCTACTGTTGCGGCTTATTCTAAAGCTTAACCGCAATTGTTCGGGGCTTTTTTTTTAGCCGCCGAAGTTGGCCGCGCGCCAGCCGCATCTCATTCAGCGCTAATGGCGCTGAACAATGGAAGCGCCTGCGGCGCCAAAAAAAAAAAAAAAGCCAGCGTCTGCACGCGGTTTAAAAATACCCGCCTCTGTACAGTATATTATAGTATTCTGTATGCATGTATAATTTATTTTCTTTTCTTTAATGCATGTATTTCAAACGGTTTTGTCTTTCATGCCTTATTAAAGTGCTGATTTACTAAGTTGTATTATAACTTGTTAACATCTATTCAAGTTAATATCTGGTAATAATCACAAATAGTTACTATTTAGGGCAAACTGTAAATGTCATTGGGAACTAATATAGCTTTATATAAATCAAATATCAAGAATCATTAAATGAAAAAAAGTAGAATTTAAAGTTGAAGATCATTAAATCAGACCCTTAAAAGCATACTGTACTTTAGTAACATGCTGTTTACTTCTATTCTATCCACTACACATATCAGGTTTTACTTTAGACACTGAATTTAAGATAAATGGCTGTTTATTGCTCATGCTGCTTTTCATGTAATGAAATGTGGAAATATAACTCCATGTTTAATGATTCAACTCAGTGTGCTGTGCATGTCTTAACTAATCAAACATTGCTTCATTTTGTAAATATGACTTTAATCTTTGCTTTCAATTAATAACCAAAATAAATGTAATAATAAAGACAATGCTAATTTATTTAATCAGCTTGTTTTATTGTATGCTAATACTGTTTTTTTAAACTCATATTTTTAGTTTTACATTTTGCATGCAAAATATACATTGAGGAAAGCAATGGGTACTGAATAAATAAATTGTTGAGGGGAGGCAGGTTGCAGAGAAGGGCACAAGAATAACTTTACCACAGAGGTATAAATACATTAAATATAATGAGTACAGTCCAGCCGCTTTGACCATACAGCGAGTTTTGGCCAGCAATTAAAAATCCCAGTGTAAGTACAGTAGTATCATGATTGAAAAAGTCTCACCGGGACTCAGGAGAGAGTCACCACAGAAGAAGGGAGATTTGGGTATTGGGGGTTTGCCGAATTATCGGAAACTGTTGTAGATCAAAAGTAACGCCAGATCCTCTGAAACTTAGAGCAAGAGTTTCTGAGTCTAGAGTACATGTCAGTTTCTCTATTTTAAGAAAGTAACAGATTCTTATTTTAAATTGTATAAGGAATGGGAGGTCAGAAGACATTCAAAGGGCTGCTATGGAGCATCTTGTCAATGTCATCATGTGTACGATTAATTTGTTTGAATTTCTATAAATGTCACCCAGTGGTTCAGGAGGCATGACCACACATCCAATGGGAAAGGAAGAACACAGAACACTTTGAGAGAAGTTGTGGACTTTTTTGCATAGCGCCACCACTCTATGAAAGGACAACCACATGTCTACAAGGGGGCATGTTGGATACACAATTTTGGGAAATTATGAGAAAACCCTGGGAACATTCTGGAGAGTTGTACAAGCGTCATGTACCACCTTTACAGTACATTGCATGCATTATTTTTGATTGATGTACAATACACACATACATATGGAACATTTAGCAGCAGCTTCAAAGATATCCCCTCAATTTATACCTCAATGCCATTTGCTTCACACTGTGACATGAAAGCGGAGTTTAACCTGAGAGTTTTTAAAAAGATTGAGCTATGAAGGGTTGAATTAAAACCTTTTTGTGCAGGGTTGCCAAGCCATTTTCTCTCAAATGGGGTATACCAATGGGGAGTAGGTGTGTAAAACTGGAGAACAAATCCCTTTATCTGGAGATATCGAAATCTAATTTTTGGGGATATTGTTGGAGTCTCTTAACAATACAAAGGATTGGTATTTAGCATTATGCACTGTGGCCCGGATACATCAATCTGCGGTAATTTAAAAATCGGCTTTTACGTCAAAAAAGTGCTTTATTTTTATGGTGCAATACATCAACACTACAGTGCCAAAAATAAAGCACTTTTTATCGGATCCCTTAAAAATATCAAAAACAATAAAAAAATTATTCCCAAACTGCATTTAATCGCTTTCTATTTTTTTCTTGGAATGGGTTTAGCGGCAGAGAAAAACGCAAATAATTTACTACCTACGTCTAACTGACATTAGCCCTATCTTTTCTATGTATATAATAGGCAATATACTGACCATTATATACAGTACATAAGCAAAATAAGCAAAACCAACCGGAAAAATATTTGTAATGAATTTAAATTACAGTACATATTTAAACCCCTTTTTAGCCAACAAGCCAACAATTCATGACTTTTCATGACTAGGTAACCACAAAGGGCTACAAAGGGATTAAAATAAGCATCAACTGTACTATCTACCCCCATAGCCACCTGAGTGGTTAAAGCATTGCATCTCACCCAACACTTTATACTTGCACCATGCCCACTCTGTTATGGGACTCCAGGAGCAATATAGGACCTCGGTGGCCAGAACAGCAGGGAAGGCAAGGATCATCAGGGTTAAAGGCATGGTTCGGTGGCAAGTGGTAGGCAAGGATCGTCGGGGTCCAGGCAGGTGTCGGAAGCAGGAAGGCAGCAACAGGGCAGGGGATCAGGAACTTGGACCAGGAAACAGACCGGGGCAAGCCAGATCATAGGAAGGGGCCTTTTATTATGGAACAGGAACAAATACAGGAACAAGATAAAGCAGAAGTCAAGGAACACAGGAACACAAAGCAAAGGCAAAGAGGTGCAGGAAACAGGAAACTATAAGGCAGGCAGAGACAGAATATAGTGCACCCAAGAGGAGACAAACAGAGGAAAACCCAGAGCAGGCAGAACCAGCAGCACACCAGGTGGACAGACAAGGAACACACAGGGAGAACACCTAAACTGTCAGGATATTCCTGACACACTCTTTTCTCCCAGATTGTGATCTACATTGACGATGCTGGTGGCATGATGGATGCACAGCTGATCATGGTAAGTTTTTTGATATTTGTATGTTACTACGCAGTTTATGCCATTTTAATATCAAACAAACCAAACTAGGATTTTTATACCAAACTAAGCATTGAATATTTTAAATGCAAAGCATACAAGTAGAAACAAAATAAACAGACAACTATCCCTGTGTAAGGGCTAACTGACTTCCCAGTCCCTCTCTACAAGACTGAGAGGAAATGCCCCATACCAGTCTATCACCTCAAAGTCTTAAAAGGTACCTCAATGCAGATGGCCCTTCAAGTTTGTCTCTGGTTCTGGGTGGATGGGTGTTTGTTGAGGGTTAACCTCTGTAGGTTACTGGGTTTTCTGCACCCTGGAAGAGAGGGCTGTTCCCTTGTTGTCTTGTTATCAGCACAAAGTATCCTGTGTGCTCAAGAGAGTCTCTCTCCTCTGTCAGCACACTTGTGTGCTAAGGAATTTCTCTATCTTTTTCTCAAATGAGGCTTTTTCTTAGAGCTCTGATTAGTCAGGTGGAGTCTGGTTAATTGCCTGGCTGCATTCAACCAGCTCCCTGCTGGATTCCTCAGAGTATTTAGAGTCAGTTTAAACAGGAACGATTCCCTGTTACAGGGGTCATACATTTTGCAGATTAGCCCGTTATGGATAAGGAATCTCCCAACAGGGAGCTTGTTAAATGCAGCTACAATTATCCAGTTTCCACCTGGCTCATCAGAAAGATAGAAAAGCTGCCAGCTTAATCTGCAGGGAATCTCTCTAGCACGGAGGAAGTGGGTTTTGTCAGAGAGAGATCCCAGGGAACCATACCTTGGTGCAGGAACCCTGGAACCCTCAGAAGGTGCACCCCACAAAAACCAAACCTAGACCTGGAGATTGGTGTAAAGAGCCTCTGCTTACAGGTACTTTGGGTCAGAGGATGGAAAGAGGTCTACCATCCCAGCTTTTCAAATAGGGATGGGAAGTGAGAGTTAGCCCCGACAAGAGGATTCACCTGTTTTATTTGTTTGGTATGCTGATATGAACGGTATTGTTTTGAAGCTATGGGCTAAATAAATGCCAATGTTTATTTCCTCAATATATGTCTCCCTCTTTGTACCTCTGTACTTGTCTCCTACAGGTTCATCCTTGAATTTCTTTTTTTAGTAAACTTTTGTGAACTCAAACTGAAAGACTGCAAGCAAAAGCACTCTAAATTTTGTACAACTAAAACACCAATGAAATTGCTCACCCTTACTTATTACTCGTATTTTAAGTCACCTCTGAGATAGTCATAAAAAACTCTTATCTAAGTGTTCTCCACTCAAACTGAAAATTATAGAATGTAGAGATGTGCCAATGTAGAGATGTGCAAAGTCTCAACATCTGCCCAAACATGCATGTAAATCAAGTATAATATTTGTCTAAGGTAAGTTACAAAACATTACAATGCCTGGTAGCAATGCAGGGGAGGCTAATAGGAAAACACAATTTGACCATGGATTTTCATAGCAGACAGATGTAGCTTGTCCAGAGCAGCAGCATAAAAAGCAACAATCGGCAGTTTGGGACACACTGTAAACCACATCTGCGTTGCTGGGGTTCCATGCTGTCAGGTAGGAACCCTGCAGTGTTAATTGCTTACTGCCAAGGGAATACGCTAGACCCCCTAAAGTTAACCCCCTAAGCACTAAAAATGTGCCTTATTTTAGAATCGGCAGGCGGAGGAGTTTACAGCTGCGGGCGGAGTGTCAATCTGTGACCGAACATGGAAGTCATTTTGTTGCGGTGAAACACCCATGGCCAAATATCCCATTCCACCCCCAGCTTCCCCTGCTAAAGACAAACATGTCTCTGGCTACATTTGAACATTTTTTCTGATAATGCACTGTATTTCTGGATTTGCTATTCTATTACATTTTTATAGAATCCAAGCATTGACAAGTAACTGTACAGTATAAACAAATGTTTACATTTGTATTCCAAGTGACTTGTTTGAACTGAAGTTCTGACCACAAGGCCATGACCAGCTTGACAGCTTTTTGGTCTTTTCTATCCCTTTGATTTGTCACTGATCATGAATGTGTTTCTGAAAGCACATTACTGAAGCCATAAGGTACACAAACAAGTCTGCATTTGTACTGACATCCCTTATACGGTATTTAAAGCAGGAAATGCCCCTGTTTACTAAGTACAGTGCAGTCTAGTCAGAAATTACTATAGATTTCAAATATTGGAGGAGTCAGCAGCATTGGAGTTTGTTGAACGGTTGAATGATAATCAGATGAATCTTAGGTTTACTCATAACATCAGTAAACAAGAGATTCAATTTTTAGATCTTAATCTTTTTATACATGAAGGAAGAGTAAACTGTAAAACTCATTTTAAGTCTGTAGACTGCAATACGTACATCAATAAGAATATATGCCACCTAAATAAATGGTTGAATAATATCCCTAGGGGACGAATAAGTAGGATCAGGAGGAATTGTACCTCTGATCAAACTTATCAAGAGCAAGCGACCATTTTAAAGGAGAGATTCTTGGGAAAAGATTATAATTCTAAAACATTAGATAAAGTTATTGAGGAGGTAACTAAAATAAATAGGAAAGACTTGTTGCAACCCAGAAATAAGTCAAATGATATGCAAAACTTTATCCACTTTATTACTCAATATAATAATAAATCTTATGAGATTCTGTAGGATTATTGAAAAACATTGGCCTATTTTGAAACAGGATCATATTCTAAAAGGGATCTTGCCAGATAAACCTCAACTTGTTTTTACTAGAGCCCCAAATGTAAAAGATAAACTGGCTCCTAGTGCTTTAAGAACTAAACAACTTAAACCAGTGATAGGGGATCATACTGTACAGGCCACATGGTTAGAGAGAAATCCTTTGGGATTCTTTACCTGTACAGGCTGTGGCCTGTAAATTTGGCATCAATAAAAGCAAAAACTTCACCTCTAAAAAGACTGGTGAGGTATTTGCGATTTCAAGCTTGATAAACTGCAGCACTGATATTGTAGTGTACCTTTTAGAATGTCCGTGCGGCCTACAGTATGTGGGCCGCACGACAAGAAAACCGAAGACCAGAATTTTAGAGCATGTGAGAAATATAAAGAAATATTTGGAGTCTCATAAGTTTTCACTGCATTTTAAGAATCATCATGGATCTGATCCAGGAGGTTTCAGGATCATTGGAATAGATTTTGTTCCAAGACATTAGCGGAGAGGAAATAGAGTTCAATCCATCTCCCAAAAAGAAAGCCTTTGGATTCACAAATTGAAAACTCTGAGACCTCTAGGATTGAATGTAGAATTTGATATTAACGCCTTTCTCACATGATGACTCAATGTTTTATCTGTCCCATTTTTTATTCTAAGTTTTTCCAATGACATAATGTACTTTTTAGAGGAGTTTTATGATATATATTTTTTTTAATCTATTTAGTATTTTTAACTAATAATCTCGTATGTATTTTTATGATATTATTATCTCTTGTTCACAATCCCATCCACATTAATTGCTATTTATTATTCATTATCCCTGTATTGCACTTTGACCCATGATATACCATTGAATCACCATGTAAAGGTTATTGCTTTATTTTTGTACCTGTGATTAACTCTTTGTTTTCACTCTCCATATGTTTCAGCATTCCTCACATCATGTCATTTCTGTTACTAGAAATGTAGAAAGCATGTGTAGTATTAATGAGTATTTTTTATTTTATTTTATGAGATAATTATAAGGAATTTTTAATGTTATATTATCCATGTTGGAGTTTTTTTTTTTTGTATTATATTAATTCAAAGTTTTTTTATCAGTGTGTATTTTATTATTATTTTGATACATTATATGTGAATACTAACTAGGCAATTCTGTCAGGAGAAGCTATGCACTTGCAGCTTTACTTTGCAATTAGCATAAGCAGCAAACCGATTGGTTAGGGTTCCTATTACACAGCTGTGCTAGGTTTCCCCTGTTGTCAAGTTTAGTATAAAGGAACATTTCAGTCAGTAGCAAGTATGACCCCAGATGAAGTTTTTGGACGAAACATGTTGGGCTTTTTGACTCTCTTAGGCCACCGCATTAACCCTATACTACCGGATTGGCTGGGGATGCTGTGACGTGTTGAAATGCACGGAGGACTCTGAGTGTGGGTGAGAGACGCTGAAGGAGGAGACCGGAGATTGCATGTCTCTACATGCCCAGCAGCTGATTTGGGAGCAGTCATTTCGGGAGAAGGGTTGAAGTGCGCCCAAAGTCACTTCTTGCTTATACACCTGCGGGAGAGTGTGAGTATGTTTCCTTCCCCCACACCCCCCTGTGTTGTTTGTCCTCATGAGTAAATTTAATACACTGTACCCTCTGCATTTGTGTTCTTTTCTTCATATGAGGTTAACCAGGAGTCTACACACCTGAGGAATTCTACATATGGAGTGACAGTATAATGTGTTTTCAGTGTTATACATCACTGGGTTATTTGCACATTGCACTGTTTTTATTTGGTCACTTTACGCCACGAGCACTTTGTGGTTCAGGTTTATGTAATTGCGGTTTGGAGAAACCGCAGGTGTTCAGGCAGCAGCTTGATTTTATCACAATATTTGTTGCGCTTTTATTAACCCTTTATCTGTCACTTCATAAAAATATTGGTATTCTTTAGGGAAATTCCCTACTCTGTCTTCAATATGGTCAGTATATAGAACACACCTAAATTTGCCAAAATAGAGATGGAAAAATTGATACAATGTGGTGGAAAACCAGGCCGCACAACAGAAACGAGAGACTGAACACCGGGTGGCACAACAACAGCCATTACAGCTACTGCTATAACAACAGGCTGCATAACAGCAGCAACAACAGCAGCGAGAGATTGAAAACCAGGCTGAACAATAGCAGCAACAACAAGCCACCCAAAAGCAAACAGAGGCTGGAAACCAGGCTGCCCAGCAGCCACAGCAACAGCGACTGGAACAGTCTTTCCTGCAGCTAACAGCTCACCAGACACAGACTCAACAGCAGCTGGTAAAATACCTGGGAGCTGCAACAAATACTGATGCCCCAAGTACCGCAGCCCATAATTCAGGCACCGGAGATCAGAGACCTATCATTAAGCTGACAATAATGGGACCAGATGATGAGACAGACAGAGTCCTTCTTTATGACGTTTGATAGAGTTGCATTCTTTTCACAGTGGCCCAAATCGGAATGGACTGACTACCTGCCCCCACTATCAATGGGAGAAGCACAGGTGACACATCATGCCGTGACAATACTGCAGCACTTGACTATGTACAAGTCAAGGCAGCAATCCTGGATCACATGGGGATAATATAGGATACCTATCAGCAATACTTCCATGCCACTATGTCACTTGATAAAGATCAATGAGGTTGAAACGTTGTGTTTGGCTCAATAAATGAGTTAGTTATTCCAAATCCGTTTGTGCCCTGTGTTCCTTCAAATACTAGAAGCACAGGTGACACATCATGCCCGTGACAATACTACAGCACTTGACAATGTCCAAGTCAAGGCAGCAATACTGGATCACATGGGGATAATATAGGTTACCTATCAGCAATGCTTCTCAGAAGAGCAATATTCCCCAAGTATGCAACCACAATTCCTAGCCCAATGTGTATGGGACCACAGCTGGAATTGACTAAAACAAGAGACCTACAGCTTCAACGATGTTTCTGAGTTAGTTGCCCTAGAACAGTTTTTGCAGGATTTGTCCCTAGGCAGAAGAGAGCGGGTTTGTCGACATTGAGCCAAGACCCTCCTTGAAGCCCCCAGACTAATAGAGAACTTTTTGGCTGCAGAACAGTCCTGTGTGCATGGCCTGAGGGCGGAAAAAGGGTGACCAATAAAAAGACCCAGAACTGTTGGAAAAAGCAATTTTCCTCCACCAGGCAGACGCTCAGGGGCCAAATGGAGGGCTCAGGCCGCATCCAATATGGGACACAGTGTGCACTTTTCAGACCCTACTGGTTGCATATCCCATAGGGGCGCACAAGAAACTCCAGAAGCCGGAATAGTGTGTTTTTCCTGTGGGGAGCCATGTCACATGTCTCGACAGTGTCCCCATATGGACTGTAACTATGCTCACACCTACTTTACCCTGGGGGAGACGATAGACCCTGCCATAACTAAATTCCTAATTTCTTTGGAAGTAGAAATAATTAAGGTGGAAGGGTTGGTGGATTCTGGCTGTAGCCAGACACTGGTACAGTGGGAACTGGTTGCCTTAGATAAACTTAAAGGTTCGGGCCAGGCACGCATTGAATGTATACATGTGGATGTCAAGGAATACCCCTATGCTAGAGTAAAACTAATGGTGGGAGGACACACCAAGGTTTTGTTGGTGGGAGTGCCAAAGAACTTCCATACCCAGTGATCTTAGGTTGGGCTTGGAGGTTCTTTGATGAATTATTCACAAATTCTGTTTTGTCCTTTATGCTCCAGGGGATGAAAAATACAGAGATAATTCTGGGGGAATTGTATGTATGTACGTATGTATGTATGAATTTATATCTTTATTTATATAGCACCATGAATGTACATAGCGCTTCACAGCAGTAATACACGTGACAATCATATAAATAACAACATATGGGAAGAAGTGCTTCAGAATTAAAAATGACACATAGCAAAATTATTCCCTGCCCCAAATAGCTCACAATCTAGTTGGTATGTAGGAAGAACATATAGAGACAGTAGGAAGGTGTTCTGATAAGTGTGTCTGCAAGGGGTCAAGGTTGATGTATGAGGTGTAAAATATCAATTGTTCCTGTTTACTGACCCAGCGCTGTTTCCTTCCAGGTTCCGCCCCACAAAAAAACAAAAGGCAGGGCAGGAAGATAAAAGAGGAAATGCCCCCCAGGTAGTAAGTGTTAGTACAGCTCAAGAGTTAGAGGTACTCCAAAATAGTCAGAAATGTGTTCCCCAGCGGGTAAAGTGGCAAGGAATAGATAACCCTACTGGAGGTATAAATGTTGACGAGGTTATCAGATTTTCTGGTCGGACATAAAAATTATGATTCTTAAGCCAAGTATAGAAAAAAAGAATGGTGTAAATAGCGCTTAAAGGCTGTGTTAATTAAATAAACAGTGTACAGTATAAACATATGGAAAAGTGATAAAAATGTGTTATCCTACACACTATACCTTAATAGATTAAGGCAAGGCTGCCAAGTATTACTAACCCAAAACACAGTTAGTGCAAAGCAAAAAACAAACAATACAGACCGGCGCCTAAAGAATCCAATACGGGTAGAAATAAAGTCCAATGGTGGTGAAGTGTCAAGAAGTATTTAGTCCAATCTTGCACTTCCAAACTCCACAGCAGGATATTATGTGGTACATGTGAAGCAAAAAGAGAGAAAAGAGAAAACCATCATAGTGCAAAACTGCTACACATAGAACAAACAAGACAAGACAAGACAAATACTAGACAAACACAAGCAAGGCTGACAAATAATACAAAGAGTTAATTTAATACACAAAAATAAAATGAACTTAGGCAGATGACGAATCCGGTTTGGAAAAAACGGAATCCTACTTACTGTACAAGATGTTCGCAATATACACGCAAAGATACAGGGCGAGTAGTACACGGCTATGGCATCAGGTGAATGCGTGGCATCCAGGAGCTGCTCCAAACACTGTCCTTTGCTCCGCAACCGGATGTGCGTCACTGGGGGTGGGTCTGAGGCTCTCCAAACGCTCTCTGCCACTCCGTGGCCGGAAATACGTCACCGGGGGTTGGTCAAAACACCGGAACCCCCTTCTCCTACTACTGATATGCGATAACGCTCCTGTGAGTACTCTGCCTTAGTCCTAAGAGTAACTCTAACAAACTGCCCAACGCGTTTCGTGCGCATGCGCACTTCTTCAGGGGGCCAAGCCAAATGTATGGCAGTGGTAGACAAGAAAGTAATAAACCCTCAGGGGGTCAGTATTTTTCCTCATTTTGAGTTGCACAAAGACCTCTTATATGGAGTTGAGAAAGAGAAGCAAACTCAAAGGACTCAAAGGCAATCGCTAGTGCCAAGAACCTATAGAAAAGAGGCATTGCATTCAGCTCATACTCTTCCTTCTTCAGGTCATCTAGAAAGGGAGAAAACCCAAACCCACCTCATGGCACAGGGAATGTCCAACTGCAAGAGAATCTGTCCCTTAGAACAGAAAGTACAAGCACAAAATAAAGTTAAACTATTTTTTTGATGTGTTCTCTCCATTATTAGGGAAAACACATCTGATTGCACACCATGTTGAGACTGAACCAGGTAAGAAAGTGAAACAGAGACCTTACCAAATTCCTGAAAAATTTAGGGGAGTAATAGAAACAGAACTGGAAAATATGCTCAAATTTGGTGTGCTAGAAAAATGACGGAGTAAGTGATGTAGCCCCATTGTCTTGGGCCCTAAACCTTATGGGTCTACACAATTTTGTGTAGATTTTAGCAAAGTAAATGCGGTTTGTAAGTTCAATGCAGACCCCATGCCGAGAGTTGGTGAATTGTTGGGGAGGCTACGGAAGACAGAACGTAGAACCCAGCAAGCACTTTTTGGGAACCCCTGAGCCCCCACAAAATATATGTATGTATTTAAGTATCAAAATGGAGTGCTATTGAGCGTGGCATATGTATACAACAGATGACATAGAAGCCCAATGCTACATCCAACATGACAGAAATACAGAGTAAAATACTTATATATTCTCTTGAAAAAGGGTCATTTAGTTTAACCCTTTGGCCAAAGCATTGTTAGCTTGCGAGCCGCGAAACGTAGGTCCTTTCATTCTGCTGGATATAGATCCAATGTGGTCTTTCTCCCTCCTAATATAGGTAAATGAGAATTGTAATCCTAATAGAGGTATATTAGTATTTTATCTGGTAGTGTTAGGACTTGCGAACGGGTGTCTGCCTTGTCGTGACAGGTAAGCTTCCAATGCTTTGGCCAAAGGGTTAAACTAAATGACCCTTTTTCAAGAGAATAAATAAGTATTTTACTGTGTATTTCTGTCATGTTGGATGTAGCATTGGGCTTCTCTGTCGTCTGTTGAGGCTAGGGAAGGCCAGCTGTATCATTACTTTGGATCTGACCAAAGGATATTGGCAGATCACTTTAACAGAAAAGTCGCAGGAAAGAACTGCTTTTGACACTCTGTAAGAGGACATGTGCGGAGGTACACAATGAGTAAGTTTTAAGGTGAAATTAAAATAAGGCTTTATTGCGCCTGTCCCTTTAAACACAGCAAACATGGGAAAATCCACAAACAAAATCTGCTCCACTTTGGAGTATATTTACACTTGCAGTGCAGCCCTCTTAACTGCGTAGTTAGCCCAGCGATTCACCAGCCCAAAATCATAGAGACATCATTATATATATAGAGATATAGATAACAGTCTTATATGAAAAGTCTTATCTGTCTCTTGTAGTTGTAAGGGGGAGGCTTCTCTATTCTCCTGGTGTCCACACCCTTGTGTGATAAGATAATGTCAGGATCCAGGTTCAGAATCTTGTCCCCTTTGTCCAAGAATATAAGTCTCTTGGTGTCTTGATCTCAGCAGAGCCTTTCTGCTCAATACCTCTTTCCTCTTGTCAGCACCCTTGTGTACTGAGGAAAATCTCTTTCCTGTTTCTGGGAACATGCTTTTTCACAGAGCTTGATTAGGCAGGTGGAGTGGTTGATTGCAGATGTGCAATTAACCAGCACACTGCTGGATTAGAGGCAAGCCTGTTAACAGGTATAAGACCCTGTTACACACTCCCTTTGATCTGACCATGCCGTTTGGATTGCATGGTGCTCCCGCAAAACTTCCAGAGGCTGATGTATCAGATTTTTTTTACCCCATAACAAATTTGCAGCAGCCTACCTTGATGACGTAGTCATCTATTCCACAGATTGAGTACCTGCCTGGTGGAGAGCCTGAATTTCCTCCCCATACCTGTACCTGAGATTAAGGACTGTTGTGTTATTTTGCATTTATTTACTTGAAATGCTCTATTCCCTATTCGTTAAGATTATACTGCAACCTGCTTTCTCTGTGCCTGATCAATGAAGGAAAATATGTAGACCACCTTCACACAGGGACTTAAATACCTGACCACACCACTAATATGCACATTTTATCCCACCTCTTCACCCCTAAACGGTGTTTACAGCTGAGTACCAGAATTAGATTTATTTTCTAACTTTTGCAAAAACAATGGCTTCTATTCTTTTGAAGTTACATTACTGTAGATCGTCAGATGAGTGCAAGTACAGTAGCTTTAAAAATGTGTTGGCTGCTCACCAGCTTCCTTTGAACAAATAGCTTAGAAAGAATGGGGATGATATTGGGCCACAAGGCACTTCTTCTGGTCTTTAGACTTAATAATTTGAGTGTAAAAAAAATGTCTTCTGCTTTAAATCCTTGGTCCAAAATTAAAGCATTTGTAGGAGTTGTGTAAAGTGGATGCAGCATCCAACACTTTTTTTAGGCTTTCATAGGAAACTGAAGAGAATTGTAGTGCTTTCAAATCTATATTTAAGATAATAGTGAGAGCTGCTCCTCGTCTATTTATGACAAGTTTGAGACCATACCAAAAGTACTGTATCTTTGTTTTTTTTATTTTATACAGTACATTAAAAAATGCTACCAATAAATGCTGAATGCATGGAACCATTCAGCTATTTCAATGGAAACATCCCTAATTAAACCTGTACATTTAACAATTTTTTTTTAAAGTTGTGATGTCTATTATAGAAATGCTGAATGCATGTAAATGAGGGAAAAACCAAACAAAAAAAGAATGAAAAGGTCAAATGCATTAAGGCTCTACTAAAAACTTTCCTGCATAAGTCACACCAGGCTTCAGGCATGTTTGAAATGTCGACATTTTTGATCATTTACCTCTTCTTTGAATATGTAACTCTCAGTGTATTCGAATTCCATGATAAGCCAATGTGTAATATAGCATTGATTTTCTTAAATATTACACATATTTTTCACATGCTTGTTTCTTTGCAAGGCAATTAATATTTTTGAAGAGACTTGTTGGTGATTTGTGTTGTTGTGGTGATGTTGTAAGTATTTCCGTGACTTTGTGAGTGTGTCTAGAGGTGTTTTAGATCATTATGGTAAGAGATGGGCAAATTGTTCTCCTACATTCGAATAAGCCACAAGTATGGCTTTATTTGCAAGTGTGAATATTCATGGATTAATTAAAAAAAATAGATTTGCATACCTTAAAAAAATATTTAAACATTTGTGCGCATGTATGTAATTCTACCAGTGGCCACTATTTACACATTCGATTCTGCCAGACCACGCGCCCTATACCATCATCCTTAAAGACTGGCTGTTACTTTATTCTATGTTCTTATATCTTTTTTTGACCTAAGTGCTTTTTTAATTGTTTTAGTTTTTAATAAAGAGATCGCCTGCTAACTCCACCCAAGAGATTTTTCATCATTTGCTTACATCACCACATGTAAGGGGTTCTTTAAAACTTCTAATGTACCTTGGAGCCAGTACTGGAGTTTAAAGGAGAACATAAAGATACCATTTCCTATGTGCGCTCACACGAGGCCGTGTGAGTATCATTTTGATTTATATATATATTAAATTACCTATTCCCACCATCTTTTAGTGTCTCAAGGACCCAGCGTATAGAGACTCTTCATGTGAGGAGGAGGAAAGATAGCTCCCTAAAGATCACACTCACACTTGCCCGTGTGAGTGACTGCAGTTCATTCTGCTTTTTATGTATACTCTTTTTAATCACCGAAGTCAGGCATTATTATTAACATTTGCACTGTCCCTTAACATCTGTTCATTCATTTGTTCATCTATTCTGAAGGGGACACCCTAATCAAGAGCCGCAGGCGAATCAAAGAAGTTACTACTTGGACCAGGGGAGAAGGAACGCCACACCAGGAGAATAAAGAAGTAAAGAACAAAAGAAACCTTGATGCGACAGCATTTGCTGTGTAAGTGTTTCTGTTATTTTATACTTTATTACCCCCACCATCACTAGTTCGAGGATTCAAACACTCTAACTCAAACACTTCCTTTTTATTACCCCCAATATCCCTCAACCTGTGCTCCCCCTTTTTTTCTGTATTTCTGTACCACTAAGGATCCTGTATATATCCTATCGGGGTCTGAGCCATAGGAAGAGACTAAGAAGCCAAGGGGCTCCTTATATACTTAATAAGGTCGTAACATCTTATTTTATTTCCCCATTCATTCCATTTTGAGGTAGCGCCCGGGTATTTCTCTTCAATGCTTAATTTTGTTGCTTTGAGGTTTCTATCATCCTCCTCCCTCTACAGCAAAACTCATATTTCAGGTTGGGTGTAAAAAATGTCTACTGGCAAAATTAAATACTGTACATTCAAACAAATGTTTAAACGTTATTTTAATCTAATAAAATGTATTAAATCCATCTGTGAATGTTTGCACTTGCAAATAAACGCCATATTTGATACAGAAGTAAATGTTGACAAATAATTTGCTGACCTCGTAAAACTATGACCTAAAACACTTCTAAATAAACTCAAATTGTGCCACAATTACTTACAACAATCAAGCAACTTGTGACCGCCTAAAGAAGTTGAATCAACCCTCTCCAATTATACTGAATACAGGCATACCCCGGTTTAAGGACACTCACTTTAAGTACACTCGCGAGTAAGTACATATCTCTCAATAGGCAAACGACAGCACACGCATGCGCCTGTCAGCATGTCCTGAACAGCAATACCGTCTCCCTGCCTGTACCGAAGCTGTGCGCAAGCGGGGAGACTATAGAGCCTGTTACACATGTGTTATTTACATCAGTTATGCACGTATATGATGATTGCAGTACAGTATATGCATCGATAAATGGGAAAAAGGTAGTGCTTCACTTTAAGTACATTTTCACTTTACATACATGCTCCGGTCCCATTGCGTATGTTAATGCGGGGTATGCCTGTAGTAAACTAAGGTGTAATGAGGTTAATACATATATTAAGAGACACAAGTTAACCTAAGGTTAACACAAGAACCCCAATTTCTGCACTTCAAGTATAATATGAATACCGTAGTGGCTGGGGTATACAATAACCCATTGGAGGAGTAGTTACTTCTCCTCAAATCAACACATCAAGGTGAGTATTGTTCTCACAAATACACTAAAATAACAACATTTTATTTCAATAATACACAACAACAACGTTTAAAAATATATACATATAATAGGTATATTAAAAAATGCTACAAATAAATGCTGAATGCATGGACCCATTCAGCTATTTCAATGGTAACATCCCTTAATCAAAGCTGTACATTTCACAAACATTGTTATAATTGTGATGTCTATTATAGAAATGCTGAATGCATGTCAATGAGGGAAAAACCATACAAAAAAAGAATGAAAAGGTCAAATGCATTAAGGCTCTACTAAAAACTTTCCTGCATAAGTCACACCAGGTTTCAGGCATGTTTGAAATGTCGACATTTTTGATCATTTACCTCTTCTTGGAATATAGTGTGCCGCCCCTATTGGTCAATACGGCCCAAGACACTTTAAGAGTCACCATCACTGTATAACGAAGACCCTCAAATATTGACCTTGATATTACCTTATATTACTTGCTGAAAATCAATAAGGATCCTATTAACCCTCCAGGCAGACCCATTATCTCTGGGATAGGATCTCTCACGTCCAATCTCTCAGAGTACATTGATGTATTTCTGCAGGAATATGTCACAGTGATGAGATCCTATCTCAGAGATACTACTCAAATACTGAAGACCCTAGAAAGCATACAATGGAAAAAAGAATACATCTTGGTTACTTGTGACGTGACCAGTTTGTACACGGTGATCAGCCATGAGGACGGGTGTGAGGCTATTAAGAAGACACTGGAAAACGATCCAGATGTACCAGCTGAACAAAGGGAATTTCTGCTGGAAAGCATTAAATTTGTGCTTAACCATAATACGTTCTGGTTCAATGGCACATATTACCTACAAAAGTGTGGGACCGCAATGGGGACCAGGTTTGCGCCCAGCTATGTCAATTTATATATGGGCATATGGGAGACAGACACCATTTGGTCTGATCACCCATTTGGCACAAAAAGAGTCCTCTGGCGTCGATACATAGACAACGTGCTTTTTATATGGCAAGGCAAGGAACGGAATTTGGACATTGTTTAAAAATATATTAATAACAATAACTTAATCTAGTGTTTACCTCACAACACAGTCGAGAGACAATCGACTTTCTAGATCTCACAATCTATATTGAAGAGAATCAACTAGAGACAAAAACTTACTTCAAAAAAGTCGATTGCAATAATTATCTGCAAAAGTCCAGTTGCCATCATCCTAAATGTATTGAGAACATACCCACAGGTCAGTTCCGACGTGTACGCCGGAACTGTACCGATAAGGCAGTATTTGAGGAACAATCAGAAATTCTCAAAAATAGATTTATAGAGAGAAGGTATAATAGGACAAAATTAGAATTAGACGTTGAGAAAATTGGTCTAGATAGGAACACGATGCTTGTATCTAAGACCAAAACACATGCCACTGCCTACGAGGTTCCATTTATCACGCAATATACAGTAATAGAGAATCTGAAAGAATAAAGAAAATTATTCAAAGACACTGGCACTTATTATTACAAGACCCAGTGCTGAAAGGGCACCTACAGGAACGCCCTAGGGTTATCTTCAGAAAGGCGGGTAACATCAAAAGCCTACTAGCACACAGTGTCTTTAAGCAGAAAAAGTCTGAAACATCTTCCAATTGGCTCACACAAGCCACTGGTTTTTATAAGTGTAACACCTTCAAGGCCTGTAAACATGGGCCCACAGAAAAAATGTAATTTAAGTCAAACACGACTGGAGAATGCTTCAAAATGAAGCACTTTAAAAACTGCCAGACTGCAAATGTTGTATATGTGCTACAGTGCCCATGTGGGCTCCAGTATGTGGGGCGCACCACTATACTGGTGCACGTCCGCATACAGGAACACATGGGCAATATTAAAAGACGTCTCCTGACTCATAATGTATCAACTTGTCCAGGGTAGGAAGGGAGCGACGATATCAGGGATACACCAAAAAATAAAGAACATGTAATAGTGCAATAAATCAAAACAATCTGGATAGCAAGAAAACTTGGCTCTTTAGCAATGCCTACTTACAACAGGTCAGAATTAAAACAGCATTGTCTACACAACTGGTAGAAGTGGATCAGGATCTTCCGAATCAGCACTGGTTTTCAAACAGGGAATATGGTCAGATCAGCTCTCAGACGGGAGATGTTGTAAGGTGGATATCATGCAAAACAAGGGCAGACCATGGTACAGATCGAAATAAAATTTATAGTTGAAAAGCAACAAAAGGCATTAGAATCGTACTCACAATAAGTACGTTAGACATGTACACGTAATGTTTTTCTTGAGGCAAAGGAGTGCCGGACCCGTGTGGTACAGCTATCATCTACTCTTCTCCGTTACTCGCATCAGACCGTGTGGAAGATGGCGTCCGACGTCACATCCGGTACGGCAGTGACGACGTCCGGTCGAGGAGCTCTGGAGGTGGGCAGTGAGGGAACACGGCAACTCAGGGAGCCTTCAGTTCAAAGGCAGCTGCAACTGTGGGCTCTACGCGTTTCGCTGTCAATGACAGCTTCCTCAGGAGCACGAATAATACCCCTAATGGGTTCTTGACAGTATATATAGGGTATACACTTAATTAATTCAATCAATCAATTCAATATACACACCGGTTCTCCGTAATTAGACGGACATAACTCAGTGGTCAAAAAAACGACGCAACATAATAATTTATTTATTCAATATATTAATTAATAATCCAATGTTTAAAAAACTCAATAGTAAAAGAAAATATAGGATAAAAAACTTTTGATCATGCAACTCATGATAAGCGGGAGAGAGAAGAAGATGAAAACATGAATTAGTATCAACATATTTAAAAGCACTAATAAAAACACAATCTGCTAAAAAATATAATATTTAAAAAACTTAAAATATACAATTAAATAAAACGAAGATCTTAGTATAATATGGAAGGGACTGATAGGAACCATATCAAATCGGAGAGGTCACAATAAGGAGACCAATCTGAGTAAAGGGTGCATTATATAAGAAAAGGGGCCAACTCAAAATCAGCATTGAGGCCATTGGGTATTAAGGTGTTAAGTCTGTGTATCCAATACAGCTCACGTTTACTCAGATCTATATCCCTACTGCGGCCTCTCCAATGTTGTAACACATTTTCTATAACAGTAAATTTTAAACCTTTAATATTTGAATTATGATACTTGGCAAAGTGTTTTGACACACTATGTGTCAATATGCCTCTTCTAATGTTACTTAAGTGTTCTACAATACGTGTTCGAATTGCTCTTTTAGTTTTTCCCACGTATTGTAGCCCACAAGGACACTCTAAAAAGTATATGACGTATTCTGTATAGCAATTAGTGTATTGTTTGATTTTAAAATTTTCTTTGCTCTTATTACACATAAAGTTCTTTTTGTCTGTTTGTTTATGTTCACATGCCTTGCATGTTGAACATCCAAAAAAGCCTACAATGCTATGAAGCCATCCTTTGTTTTTGGTGTCTACTTTTTTCAAAGCACTTGGAGCAACAATGTTTTTTAAATTTTGAGCTTTTTTAAAGATTATTTTAGGATGTTCTGGAAGTAAGCTGTGTAAAATTGGATCTCTTTTTAAAACATGCCAGTGCTTCCGGATGATTTTTGTAATATTATTAGATTCTTTATTAAAAGTAGTCAGAAAAGCTGTATCAAATTGATTCTTATTTTTTTTTGCTATTCTTGTTTCATCCTTAGGTTCCAACAAATCTTCTCTATTTAATATTTTAGCTTTATTAAATGCTACGTCTAAAATCTCTTTTTTGTAATGTTTTTGAATAAATCGTGACTCAAGTGTTTTACACTGTTCCGTAAAGACTACTTCCTCTGTACAATTTCTAAGCATTCTTCTATATTGGCTATAAGGTACATTATCCATCCACTGATGATGATGGCAGCTGGAACGTAGGATATAATTATTACTATCCACATTCTTAAAGTATGACTTAGTTTTAAGATACCCCTCTTCAATATATATCACTAGATCTAGATAATTAATCGAAATTTTGCTTGTATTAGAAGTCAAGTTAAGATTCATCATATTGTTGTTTAGATCCGCAATATATTGTTTCAGATCTGCTTGTTCGCCCTGCCAAATCATAATGATATCATCAATGTAGCGCCGCCATAGGACAACACCCTCCCCCCAGCATGCCATTGGGCCAGATGTTCTGTTCCTCCCAAAAACCCATGAACAGGTTTGCATAGCTGGTGGCGAATCTCGTTCCCATGGCGGTGCCACATTTCTGAATATAGAAGGTGTCCTCAAATAGAAAATAATTTTTGTCCAAAATAAATGCTATACTATCCAAAATAAATTCCGCCTGTGAAACATGCAGTTCTGTGTCCTTATCCAAATAATATTTTATAGCTTCACATCCTAATTTGTGTACAATGGATGTATACAAGGAAGATACATCTATGGTAGCTAGAATATAGTATTCTTTCCATTTAATTTTATCTAGTATTTGAAGTACTTCAGTAGTATCTTTTAAGTAAGATTTGAGAGTCTTAACATAACCTTGCAAAAAGGAGTCAATATAAGCAGATAGGTTTGAGGTGAGGGAGTTGATACCAGAGATGATTGGTCTTCCAGGGGGGTTCTCTAAACACTTATGAATTTTGGGTAATATATAAAATATTGGAATCTGAGATGTTTTATTGAATAAAAATTTATACTCTTGTTTTGTTAGTATACCCAAATTTTTCCCTTTTTCTAATAATAGTTCTAATTCATTTGTAAATAATTGTGTGGGGTTTTTCTTCAGAATACCATAAGTTTGTTCATCTCCTAACAAACGATTAGCTTCTTTTAGATAGTCATCTCTATTCATGATAACAACTCCCCCTCCCTTGTCTGCTTGTTTTATAATGATGTTAGTATTTTCTGTTATCTCGTCTAATGCTAATTTTTCTTCTTTGGTTATGTTGTTTCTAATTTTAGATTTGTTCTTTTTGGTAAAGTCTTCAAAGTATTTTGTAATTAAATTATAAAATACTTCTAAATAATTACCTTTGTAATATGTAGGACTAAAGGTGGACTTATTTCTTAAAGTAGTATGTTTAAATTTTTCTGGTTCTTTTGGAACAGGTGGATTTAGATTTATTAATCTTGAGTCAGCATCTTTACTCAAAAAGAACCGTTTAACGGTTAATTTTCTGAGATATTTATTGGCATCTAAAAAGAGCTCAAAGTTATTTGGCCCTGTGGTCAGCGCAAAAGTTAGACCTTTGGAAATAACATTTAATTGTGATGCAGAAAGTGTAGTCGAACTTAAATTAAAAATACTTTTACTCTCTTTAAAATTTGTCTGTTTCACTCTTTCTTTTTTCGTTCCTCTCCCCCGCTTCCCTCTTTGCTTCTTTCCCCTTTGGGCTGAGAAATTCGCTCTTCTATCTCCTGGAGTGGGGTAAATGAGTTTGGGGTCTCCCAAGTTTTGAGAGAGTCTTCTAGCTCTAAAAAATCACTTGAACCAGTAGCTCTAATTGGGGAGCGTGATCTGCTAGTTTTATGCTGTCTACTGGAGTGACTTCTATCTCTTTCTTTTTTCCTTTCCTCTCTTTCTCTTCTTAATTCTCTTTCTCTTTTAAGTTCTTTCTCTTTGAGATATTCTCTTTCTCTTATTTCTTGATCTCTTAGTTCTCTCTCTTTATGGTCTTTATTAACCTCTTTAGATTTTTGGTATTCCCTTTCTCTAATAGTGTATCTATCTCTATTAGCTTTCTCTCTTTGTTCTTTTTCCCTTATCAGTTCTTTTTCTCTGTTTCTCTCTCTCTCTATGTCGTTCTCTCTCTCTGTCTCTCTCCCTCTCCATTCTCTGCTCTCTCTCTCTCTCGTGGGCTCTCTCTCTCTCTGGTAATCTTGTTCCCTTCGATATTCTCTATCTCTAGTGTTTTTAATATCTGTATTCAATGTATATAGTCCAGATGATTTATCTGAATTGGAATGTGAATTTTCAAATCTAGAGTCTCTCTTTCCTTTCCATTGTGGATTTGATTTATAGTAGGAATTAGTTGTTATATTATTTTTACTGTTGGAAATATTTGTGGAATAAGGCTTGGTTGAATCTGAAGGTCTAGAATAATGATCCTTTTTGTAATTGTCTGATGGATAATTGCCTTTCTTTTTTTTCCATTCTCTTTGTTCTCCTCTCTGATAATCTACTTCATCTCGTGTAAATTTATTGGATTTGTTAGTATAAAGATCATTTTCTAGTTTGTCTATTTTTCTCTTCAATTCACGATCTTTAGTCTTAAATTCTGCTGTATCTTCTAGATGTGCTAATTTTTCTTCTATTATTGTAACTTCTTCATCAATTAGTTTTATTTTTTTCTTATGTTGATTAATTAGGGATACCATTAGATCGAAGGAACATATGTCAATGATTGCATACCAATTTTTTACAAATTCATCATCGTCTAAATTTGATGAAGGGTTTTTAGAGATTCTTAGACCTCTGGGGATCCTATTGCAATCAATATATTTATTAAGAAAACTTAAATCAAGCCATCTTCTGGTATCCTTAACAAATAATCTATCCAGTTTATGGAATTCATCTTCCAAAAGATTATGTGAAGTGGGTGTCTGTGTTGTGTTCATATCATTAAAATTAAAGTGTAATTTTCTAGAGTAAACATACAAATTAATCGTTCCAGGCGCTGTGAAAATAGTCCAATGAACCCAAATACCGTGAACCAACTAGGCAGTCTTTAATACAGGCTTCCTAGGTCAGATTGATGGTCTTGATAGTTGTTGGCCAGACAGGGATGTTGTCTTTAAATGATGTGCTGCTGTCTCTGAAATCACAGAAAAAAACAGCAGGGCACGCCAATAGCGTGGTATGTTTCATCAATTGCCCCCTACCTAGAACCCTGAAATCCTACTTACAGGATAAGGGCTCGCAAAGTACAGTTCAGAGAATCTGTGCCACACGTCCCTGCTCCTCAGATCGTCTCACGGATCCCACGTGGTCTGGTCTGCAGGAGTCTCCCTCACTCAGCGATGATGGCAGTAGAGATGATACACTCCAACGCTCCCACAGATATATGCGTGTGGGGGGGGGGGGATGGGTTTGGAGAGATGGGGAAGATAATGGAATAATACTAGTGTGATATCGTTTGGGGTTTTAATGACACAAGAACAACGTTAAAATCACACTTACATAAATATAAGGTTTCAAGCACAGCTCACAATGCCGTCCGCAGCCTATACAGCTCCTAATGCTGCCGAGGGGAGGATCGCCGCACGCTGCACTCGATCCCGGAAATCAGAGTGACGTCAGCGATGGGGCAGACCGGAACTCTCCTCGCACCAGGAGCTACGGGTGCCCGAGCAATCCAATTCACTAAGCTCCTCCTCCCTACGCGTTTCGTGACGAATTGTCACTTCCTCAGGGGATAATGGAGCTTAGTGGATAGGCTATTTATATGCAAAACCTAAGTGGAGGACCCTCCTACAAAGGGATGGACTAGAAGTGGCAACTATACAATACATTAGACTGCGATCTATTTAAAGGCAGAATGGGATCAAAAAATGATAGTATGACATACACAATCGACTAGGAACCATCAGTGGCATATAAATTGTAAAAAAAGCCTAAAATACTAGTGAATTGAATATTAATACAACATACATAATCAACTGATTCTAAAAATCACCTATATGATAAAAATACATATACATTCTTGAAAAATACATTTAAGTTTAAAATGCATATAAGTTTTTAAAATACCAAATACAAATAAAGGAATTATACACTAATGATAAAATGACAGTTAAAAAAAAACCTGTTAACCACTCAGGCATATAAAAGCATAGCTAATTTAGGAATCTTTTAAAAAGGCTGCCAAGTCGAAATCGATATTAAGGCCAAGGGGGGACAGTGTTTTGAGTACATAGATCCAATAACTTTATGCCACTGATGGTTCCTAGTCGATTGTGTATGTCATACTATCATTTTTTGATCCCATTCTGCCTTTAAATAGATCGCAGTCTAATGTATTGTATAGTTGCCACTTCTAGTCCATCCCTTTGTAGGAGGGTCCTCCACTTAGGTTTTGCATATAAATAGCCTATCCACTAAGCTCCATTACCCCTGAGGAAGTGACAACTCGTCACGAAACGCGTAGGGAGGAGGAGCTTAGTGAATTGGATTGCTCGGGCACCTGTAGCTCCTGGTGCGAGGAGAGTTCCGGTCTGCCCCATCGCTGACGTCACTCTGATTTCCGGGATCGAGTGCAGCGTGCGGCGATCCTCCCCTCGGCAGCATTAGGAGCTGTACAGGCTGCGGACGGCATTGTGAGCTGTGCTTGAAACCTTATATTTATGTAAGTGTGATTTTAACGTTGTTCTTGTGTCATTAAAACCCCAAACGATATCACACTAGTATTATTCCATTATCTTCCCCATCTCTCCAAACCCATCCCTCCCCCCCCCCACACGCATACATCTGTGGGAGTATTGGAGTGTATCATCTCTACTGCCATCATCGCTGAGTGAGGGAGACTCCTGCAGACCAGACCACGTGGGATCCGTGAGACGATCTGAGGAGCAGGGACGTGTGGCACAGATTCTCTCAACTGTACTTTGCGAGCCCTTATCCTGTAAGTAGGATTTCAGGGTTCTAGGTAGGGGGCAATTGATGAAACATACCACGCTATTGGCGTGCCCTGCTGTTTTTTTCTGTGATTTCAGAGACAGCAGCACATCATTTAAAGACAACACCCCTGTCTGGCCAACAACTATCAAGACCATCAATCTGACCTAGGAAGCCTGTATTAAAGACTGCCTAGTTGGTTCACGGTATTTGGGTTCATTGGACTATTTTCACAGCGCCTGGAACGATTAATTTGTATGTTTATTTGTTTTATACAGATTTGGAATAGTCTGTTGATTTTTGTTCCATAGGCTGCTTTATTTTTGATCAATTTATGGTTAATCACTTATTTTGTTATCACTCCTTCACATTCAATTGTGTGTAGGTCAGCGCTTTTTAGAGGGCTTATAATTGTTTGTTTGCTTGTAATTTTCTAGAGTGTCTTTTTTTAAAAACAGTTGGTGAAACAATATCCATAGTGGGTGTTTTAGCGCCGTTTACAAGTCACGTTAAGTTAACTCATAATATATCAAAACATTTTTGTATTCACCACGCATGGGACCCCTCGGGCCATATAGATAGGACGATCGAGACGGTACACCTAAATTGGCATGGAAGAGACAGAGGCAGGAGGTTGGCTCAGAATGAATCCTTCTGAATCTTTAAACTAAAAACTATGAGTCTATTGGGTTTGAATGTGGACTTAGATCTAAGGGCGTTCATCTGAGTGGTTGTTTGTTTTGATCATCTGTTCTTCCGCTCTGCACCCTGTTTTCAACAGTAATGTGTTAAATATTCTGCCATGCAAATCACATAAGCATGGTCTTGATTTAATGACTTTCCGGTGCGCACGCAAGACCAATCAAGAGTGAGCATATTTAAGGAACCACCCCACCGTAGTACACGTTACCAAATCTGACGAAGCATCTGGTGATGCAAAACGTGTTGTTCAAGTAGTGTGCACCTTCTTGATTCCTGCCAGCCTCCGTAGCATTACATCACAGTCACACTCCAGCCCTGCACACCGGACGCAGTGCACAGAGGAGCCATAGTGAGACGCAGACCAGAGAAGACAGGAGCGCCCATTGTATGTTTTATATATAATAGATGATGGTAAGATACCGCTCAAACCCAAGTGTAACGATGTATAGAAAACCTGGTGCATGGGTAAAATATACAATGTATCAAGATACAAAGAATGGGAAAGGGGCGGAGCCACGAGCTAAGGAATGGAGGCTTGAATATACAGCTCTGCTCATACCCGGCGTAAAAGTACAAATAATTAGCTGAAAAACCCACAGAATTGGAGAAAAAAGCGCAGCTGTGAGGAGAGGAACACTCAGAGATGACAACAACCCGAGCACAAACTAAAAAGAAGCGATCTATTGACCTGAGATCTTACTTTTGGAGTTCGGAGCAGGCAAGGGGGAGAGAGGATCCAGCAATGTCCCCAGGCAGCACCTCAGATGCAGACTCGGCACACGGACAAGGGGAGGTGGACGATGCAGAGATGCAGCCAGTGATACGGAAAGATCTCACAACATACTTTTCAGATCTTAAAGACTTCTTCCGTAAAGAAATGGATGGGCTCAGAAAGGACATACAACATATTGGGGAGCGAACTAATGAGCTGGAAAAACGAATGGATACAGCAGTGGAGTGCCACAAGCACACAGAGAAAGAAATCTCTCAGATAAAAAAACGGCTGACTGAATTAGAGGATAAGCAAGAGGATGGGGAGAATCGGGACAGGAGAAACAATTTGAGAATCTGGGGAATCCCAGAGGACATACTGGACGTGGAGGAGATGCTTGGGAGATGGACGCGGTCCCTGCTCCCAGATAGAACAGAAGCAGAGCTCCTGATGGATTGCTGCCATCGGGCTCTGCAATCCAAGCCCCTGCCTAGTAATCCCCCAAGGGATGTTATTCTGAGGTTACATCATTACAGAATGAAGGAGGCACTCTGTAAAATCACACGCACATCCCCCACCATCAAGTTTGAGGGCATCCAGATGTCCATTTATCAGGACATTTCCCCCACTACATTAAATAAACGGAGATCCCTCCAGCCATTAATGAAGATACTGAGGGACAAAGGGATTAGATATCGGTGGGTCTTCCCTTTTGGACTGTTGGTAGTGAAGGAGGGAAAAGCCCACACACTAAGGCACATCAGTGAAGGGACGGAATTCCTGCTGAAATTCGGAATAAAGGAAAAGTGGGCTTACCAGGCTGAGGAGCAACATCCCTCCATGGAGACAGTCTGGAAAAGAGTGTCCAGTGCTGCTGCAAGAAGAAAGGAGAAAGGCAAAGACTGAAAGAAGTCATCATTAAGTCCAAAAGCAACATTTTACTAAACGAATGTGGCTCTTAAAGGGGCACTGCCGGAGTTGTACAAGACTGGCAAAGTTGGTGTTCAAATAAAGTTAATTAAGTTCACAAAGTTTGCAAGGACTTAGATGTTTAAATAGCAAGGTTAAGAAGTTGTTCGTTTACCTGGAAAATGTTATAAAATGCCCTAGCTGGACTTACCCTGGTGATGGAGGTGAAGGGGAAAGATGGCGGCAATAGAAGATATCAGGAGCAGATACCTGCGGATGATGAAGAAGCGGGAGAAAAGTGCGCGCAAAGATGGAGAAGGGAAAAAAGGCGTGAACGCTCTGTAGAGGCGTCTGGAGCAGATGTGGGCGGGAGGAGTGAAAGAGCTGCAATAAAAGAGGAGGGGCGAGGCAGAGAGTTGGGACCAATCAGAGAACGGAGCCGAGTGATGTCATAGGACGGCGACGCGGCGGGCGGAGATGACATCGGCTGGAGAGGAAGCCGGAAGGAGGGGGAGCATCTGTAAGTCCTGGCACGGCCTCTCGGCGGAGGCACGCGGGCGGAAGGAAGGGAGAGAGGAGAGGGGGAAGAGAGGAGAGGGGGGGGAGAGAGGAGAGGGGGGGGAGAGAGGAGAGGGGGGGAGAGAGAAGAGGGGGGGGAGAGAGGAGAGGGGGGGGGGGCGAGAGACAAGGGAAGGAAGGGGGGCGAACGACAGGGGAGGAAGGGGGGCGAACGGCAGGGGAGGAAGGGGGGCGAACGGCAGGGGAGGAAGGGGGGCGAACGGCAGGGGAGGAAGGGGGGCGAACGGCAGGGGAGGAAGGGGGGCGAACGGCAGGGGAGGAAGGGGGGTGAACGATAGGAGGAAGGGGGGCGAACGACAGGGGAGGAAGGGGGCGTAGGCACAGCAGAGACAGCATGAGAGGATGTGGAGAGAGGAGTGTGGACAGGGGAGGAGTGGGAGAGAAGGGTAGGGGGAAGAGGTTAGAGAAAAAGGGCAAATGTGGACAGAGGGTCTAGGGAGAAAGGGTTCGGGGCTTGCATAGGACAAGTTGGGAGAGCAGAAGAGACAAGGAGAGGGGGGGGACAGTGTCAGGAAGATAGATAGGAGAAGGGAGAGGGGGAATTAATAAAAATAAATAAATTTAAAAAGGTGGAGAAAGGAGACAGAAGACAGGAAAAGGTAGGGAGGGCAGGTTGAATAGATACTGGTCCAGCTAAGAGCGGAAGGAGCGATCCGCAGTCACCAGGGGAAAAGGGGAAGCTTGAAAAGAGATCTAGCTAGTTGGCAGAGCTTATAAAGGGAGCCATGGAAAGACATGTGGGTAGGGAAATCAATTAAGAAAAAAGTACGTTATACCAGACATTGGGATAAAATGTAAGAATGCGCCGGGGGGTGGGCAGAAGCTCCTCCATCCGGGCAGTGGACTTGCGCTGACAACCTATGGGGACTGAGACTGCTAAACCCATAGGTGAAGACCATGGGGAAGGGATGCTTCAGGAGGGTAGGAGCATTAGCCCCCCAGGAGGAGGAAGGAGGGAGGCTTGGTCCCCATGGCAGATGAGCTTAGGTCCGGAAGGATCAAATACAGCTCATTCCAGTTGTTGTTTATTGTGTTGGAGTTGTTTGGTGTTGTTTTGTTTTCCTTGCCTATCCCTGTGTGTTTCCCCTTCCCCGGTCCCCCAAGTTGCTGGTCACCGTTGGAAGAGGTCGCAAGGCAAGAAGAGAAGTGGAGGTGGCGGATCTCTGGGCGGGACCCGAAAGTATGTTTGCAGCGGGTAAGCAGATCCACTAAAGCACCGACATGGCAGTAACATGTGTGTCACATAATGTTCGAGGTTTTAACAGCTCTCAGAAACGCCGCATTGCCTTTAAGGAGTATAGAAATAGAAAAGCTGATGTGATATTTCTACAGGAGACTCACTTCAGCACTAGAAATAACCCGAGTTTCCTAGACGGGCACTTCCGCCAGTTCTATCTGGCCTCAGCGGCAGAGAAAAAGAAGGGGGTGGCGATACTGCTCCACAATAATTTGCCGTTTAAAGTAGGGAAAATCAAAAGAGACATAGACGGTAGATATCTTATCCTAACAGGGACGGTGAATGGGAGTAGTCTGACACTAGCATCGGTATACGCCCCATGTGAAGATGATCCTCAATTTTTTAGGACATTCTTTGCACAGCTGGATAGGGTGGCGGAGGGGAGCATAGTAGTGGCTGGAGAATTTAACAAACATTTAGACCCGATATTAGACAGGAACAAACTAAGAAAAATCAAGAAGGGAGGTGTCGAGGCGCTACGTCAGGGTACTAGGGACAGACAACTAGTAGATATCTGGAGGGAAAAGCACCCAGGAGAAAGGGGATTTACTTCTTACTCGCACCCACATGACAGCTACAGCAGGATCGATTACTTCTTTGTGTCGAATAGACTGGTCCCGCAGATCTCCTATTCAGGAATCCATGATATTTCATGGTCAGATCATGCACCAATAGAGCTGCGGTGCTCCCAAATTAGGCTGGCTAGCCCAGGGAAAAATTGGAAACTCAATGAATCATTAATTAAGAGCCCAGAGATCGCACAAACCATACGAGAAGAGATCTCACAATTCTTTAAGACAAACAAGGGCAGTGTGGAATCTCACATAACATTGTGGGAGGCTCATAAGGCCACTCTGAGAGGAATTTTGATAAATATAGCGGCGGGGAGGAAAAAAAGAGAGAAGCCAAAATTAATCAGCTGAGAGAATAGCTACATGAACTCTCTATACTACATAACAGGACAGGTAGAAGGAGACACTGAAGGAGTGGAAGGATGTAAGAATAGAACTTAATCTACTCCTTACCTCCCAGGCTGAAAAGACATTGAGTTGGACAAAGAGGACATTTTTTGAAAAGGCGAACAAGCCAGATACCATGCTAGCAAATAAAATCCGCAACAGACAATCCAACTATACAATTCACACAATTCATACAAGGGAAGGAAAGTTAACCTCAAATCCCAAACATAGTTGAGGAGTTTAGAAAATATTATGAAGGGTTGTATGATGGGAAGAAGGTGAAACATAACGCTAATACGAGTAAGGCACTTGAGACTTTCCTAGCAGACTCGGATTTGCCCAGGTTGACGAGGTTGGAGCGGGAGTTCCTGGAGAAGGAGTTCACAGCGGAAGAACTGCTAGAGGTAGTTACTAATCTGAAACCCGCAAAAGCTCCGGGCCCAGATGGATTCTCCAATTTATACTACAAAAAATATATTGGGATTCTGACCCCTTATTTGTTAAAGATGTACAATCATATCCTGGATGGGGGGTCGTTCTCGGACCAGATGCTGCAGGCGTCCATCTCGGTGATTCATAAGCAGAGGAAAGACCCCACAAATTGCCCAAGTTATAGGCCGATCTCACTGATTAATTCGGATGTAAAAATCTACTCAAAATTGCTGGCCAATAGATTGAGTACTATTCTACCCAGGCTGATTCACCCGGATCAAGTTGGTTTCATTAAAGGTAGACAAGCGGCCGATAATACCAGAAGGGTTATTGATATTATAGATTACATAAATACCAACAAGATCCTAGGAATTATTTTAAGCTTAGATGCAGAGAAAGCCTTCGAGAGAATAGACTGGCTGTACCTGGATGCCACGCTTGCGGCGTTTGGATTGGGGGATAGAGTTTTGAGGGCAATTAAAGCATTATATACGAATCCTATGGCATGGGTAGTTCACCAGGGATTCCCGTCAGGTTATCTCAAAATCAAGAGTGGCACAAGACAGGGCTGCCCATTGTCGCCCTTGTTGTTCGCCTTATGCATGGAGCCACTAGCAGCCCGGATTAGAGGTAACAGGGATATTACATGGATCCAAATTCACTCCCAGGAACACAAGACAGCATTGTATGCGGATGATGTCATCCTGACGCTGTCCAGGCCCCTAGTCTCTCTACCCAGCCTTTTTGACCTGTTGGAAAAATTTAACAGAATATCAGGATTCAAAATAAATCAGGCGAAATCTGAAGCCATGAGTCTAAATCTCCCAAAAGATACAGAAAAACTAATAGAGATTAATTTTAATTTTAATTGGCAACCCAAAGCAATTAAGTACCTAGGGGTCAATTTGACCAAGGAAGTAAACCTGTTATATACTGTAAGGCAAATTATCCTAAACTCTTGCATTCCCTGAGGAGAGAGTTAAAAGAATGGGCATCATATGGCATCTCATGGATTGGAAGAATTTATAGTGTTAAAATGAACCTTCTTCCCAGATTATTGTACCTCTTTCAGACGCTTCCCATACCCATAGATAATGCAGATATTAGGGACATGCAGACAAAGGTTCTTAATTTTATTTTGAAAAACAAAAAAGCACGAATAAAGGCTAGAATAATCATGAGGCCCAAAACCACAGACGGACTGGCGGTACTTTGCTTGTTCTCATATTATAGAGCGGCCCAATTAAGTCAAATTATCCAATGGCATCTAGATCCGCATATGCGCAGATGGGTGGGCATAGAGAGCGTACTATGCGCCCCACTAGAAATTACTAACTTAATTTTGTACCCAAAATCTAGCCTCAAAGAGATAAAGAAACCGCTAGCCTCAATGAACAACTCGATTGCAATCTGGTAGGCCACTAAATTTAGATGTGCTCTGACAACGAGGAACTCGCTGATGACCCCATTGTGGGGGAACACAGATTTTGCCCCGGGGATGGACGAAGGGGGATTTACATGTTGGAGGCAGGGAGGTTATAGGAGATTTAAGCACCTGGAGGGCAAGGACACAATCGAAACATTTACACAAATTCAGTCGGATAAGGACATTCCCAACACGGAATTTTTTAGATACCTCCAGATCAGGGCATTTTATACCAAACACATGAATCGTCCTAAGGTGACAAATTTTGAGGCGCTCTGTGCATGAGGGCACGACACAGGGGACTAACATCTAGACTATATAGAGAGGTGATCGATCCTGGTAATAGCCACGGACTGAGACTAGGTTACATGACGCAGTAGGAGACAGACTTAGGGAGGACGTTAGAGGACGAGGAATGGACAATGATATTTGAGGTGGCAGCAAAGAGTTCGATCTGCACGACGTTAAAGGAGAACTCATATAAAGTATTAATGAGGTGGTATCTCACCCCAGTCAGATTAGCTAAATTTGTACCAGGTTACACCCCCTTGTGTCCTAGACAATGTGGAGAGCCAGGAGACTTGTTGCATATGCTGTGGTCCTGCCCTCGTTTGGTCCCAATATTATTTATTTATTTATAAAATATTTTAACAGGAAGTAATACATTGAGAGTTACCTCTCGTTTTCAAGTATGTCCTGGGCACAGAGTAAAACAAATAATACATGGTTACAAGTACAGTTACATAAATGAACAAGGTATACATTATATACAAGACATTGCGTGCACAGTTAAAGAAAATATATATTATGAGCGTATGAAACAGTTACAGACCAGATTAAAGTGTGAGACAGCCTTAGATTTGAAAGAACTTAAGCTGGTGGTGGATATGAGAGTCTCTGTAGGTTGTTCCAGTTTTGGGGTGCACGGAAGGAGAAGGAGGAACGTCCGGATACTTTGTTGAGCCTTGGGACCATGGACAGTCTTTTGGAGTCTGATCTCAGGTGATAGGTGCTGTATGTGGTAGGGGTGAGGAGCTTGTTCAGGTAGCTGGGTAGCTTGCCCAGAAAGTATTTGCGGTGAGACAGGAAAGGTGAACTTTGCGCCTAGACTCTAGTGATGACCAATCTAGTTCTTTGAGCATTTCGCAGTGATGTGTGTTGTAGTTGCATTGGAGAACAAAACGACAAATTGAATTGTAGAGGGTGTCAAGTTTGCTAAGGTGGGTTTGAGGAGCCGAGCCATATACTATGTCTCCATAGTCAATAATTGGCATTAGCATCTGCTGTGCGATACGCTTTCTGACCAGGAGACTTAGGGAGGATTTGTTCCTGTGAAGTACCCCTAGTTTGGCATAGGTCTTGGTTGTCAGGGTATCAATGTGCATCCCGAATGTTAAGTGGGAGTCAAACCATAAGCCCAGGTATTTAAAACTAGTGACAGGTGTTAGGGTGGTGTTAGCGTTGGTTCTAATCAGGAGCTCAGTCACTGGAATCTTTACAAATTTAGTCTTGGTCCCAAATACCATTGTTACAGTCTTGTCAGTGTTTAAAAACAGTTTGTTTTGGGAAATCCAGTTTTCGAGTCTCAAAAAGTCAGACTGAATATGTGTTGTAGGTCATAGAGGCTATGGCTGTGTGCATATAGGATTGTGTCATCTGCATACATGTGTATTGATGCTTCCTTTCAAGCTGTGGGAAGATCAATAATGAACACTGAGAAGAGTAGGGGCCCCAGAACAGAGCCTTGCGGGACACCACAGGTGATATCCAGGGGGTTGGAGTTAGAGCCTGAGATGGACACATGTTGGGATCTTCCTGATAGGTAGGACTGAAACCGGTTTAAAGCATGTTTCCCTATTCCAGAGCTCTGGAGTTTGTTAAGCAGGATAGCATGATCAACTGTGTCAAAAGCCTTTGCAAAATCTAGGAATACTGCACCAGTGAGTTGTCCCCGTTCCATTCCACACTGGATTTCATTGCAAACTTTTAGCAGGGTAGTTACGGTGGAGTGTTTGGGACGAAACCCAGACTGGAATTGGATAGGGAAATTTGTCTTGGTGTAGAAATCGCTTAATTGGGAGTGGACACATTTTTCCATTACTTTGGATAGAATTGGGAGAAGTGAGATTGGCCTGTAGTTTGAGACAGTGTTTTTGTCCCCACTTTTGAAGATTGGGACAACTCTGGCAGTTTTCCAGGTCTTGGGGATATGGCCTGCAGACAGGATAGAGTTGACTATGGACGCAATTGGTTTGGCAATGGCTGGGGCACCAAGTCGTAGGAACCTAGATTGTAGTAAGTCGGGTCCACATTGGCTGCTTAGTTTTAGTTTGAGGAGCGCTTGTATAATCTCCTCTTCAGATACTGGTCTAAATTGAAAATTGTGGGCAGTGTTGGGAGGGGGTGGGACTGTAGGGATACTCCCAGGATGAGATTCATGTTTGGGGTTTGTGCTGCGTTTCGCTAATAAGTTAGTGACACACCCCACAAAGTAATCATTGAATGCATTTGCAATGTCAGTGGGGTTTGTCAGAGTAATATCCCCCTTAGTGATATTACTTGGTTGTTGATGGTTAGGAGACTGGAATATATTGTTGATAACCTTCCAGAAGTTAGCTGGGTTTGATGTATTTTGGTGGAGATTGTCAGCGTAATATTGTGCTATTGCATGCCTTGTTTGCCTTGTGCACATGTACCGCATGCATCTGTAGTGATTGAGATCCTTGGTAGTGCCAGTTACTTTATAGCTTTTCCACAAGGCATCCCTGAACTGGTAGAGTGCTATAAGGTCAGGTGTAACCCATGGAAGGTGGGCCCCCCGTACCCTTATTTTGCGTAGTGGAGCATGGGTATCGCAGAGTTTTAAGAACTCGGATTGGAAATAGTCAAGCGCAGAATCGGGGTCGGGAATTAAATCGATTCTGTGCCATGGGCAGTTGGTAAGGTCATCCAGAAACTGTTGTAGGTTAAAGTTTTTAAATGTTCTAGTGAGGAGAACTTTAGGACTTGAATGGGGTGGTTTAATTTTCCTTACACAGTACACTATTGCATGGTCACTGAAAATATCAGGAAGGATGCCAGAGGATTTGATTCTGCTGGGGTTTGAGGAGAGAATCCAGTCTAGCAAGGAATGGTTATGCGATTTCAGGTTTATCCGTGTGGGTTGGGAAATGAGTTGTGATAGGTTAAGTGACTTGAGTTGTATCTGGATTTTGTGGTTTTTAGGGTCAAGCCAATTGAAGTTGAAATCTCCTAGAACTAGCAGCTCATCCTTCTCATTCAGAGAGGAAATGGAGCCAAGAAACTGGGTGATATCAGTCAAGGATTGTAGAGGGGCTTTAGGGGGGCGGTAGATGCCAGCAAGCAAGATGGGCTTAGAAAAGGGGAGGCAGATTTTGCCAACTAGGATTTCAAAAGAGGGTGGGCTTGATGGGCAATTTAACAGTGTAAATTGTAAGGTGTCTGCAATATAAAATAACACCCCTCCTCCTCTCTTTGACCTATCTCTCCTAAAAATGGAGTATCCCTGAATGGCGATATTTGCATCAGGGGTTTTATGGGATAGCCATGTTTCTGTAAGAACGATGGCTTTGGGTTTATGCATAAGGCACCATGCCCTTAGTTCATCCAGTTTGGGCAACAGGCTCCGGATGTTTATATGGGTGACAGATAGCCCTTTTTGGAATTTAAAGGTGGAATTCTCAGGGGCAAAGGACAGAGCTGAAATGGGAGGCCCTGGGTTAGTTTCAATATCACCTGCTAGAGAGAGTAATAGTATGAGTAGAAATTTGGGTAGTTGTTTGCAAGTTGTAGATTTGTGGTGCTTTCCATTAGAGTGAGCAGTGGTTGGTGTGCTGGTTTTTAGAGTTCTCCACCAACATTCAGTAGATAGTGTGACAAAAAGAAAAGAGGTTGGGGCGCTCCCTATTTGTATAGGCTTGTGATGTTGCCTGTGTGGTAGTGTGTAACCAAAGAAAGGGTAGTGTATACTTGCCCTTGTTGTTTTCTGCAGCTGGACCAGTAGAGAAGATAAAGCCCGGAATCTTCTTGTAGTTGCAGTGGAGGTGGAGGGTTGGTCAGCGCACGGGATTTTGCTCAAACGTAGAGATAAGAGGATAGGAAGATATGGAACACGGTATTAGTGTTTTAGTAATCGAACGGTACAATACAGCCAAAAGAACTTTGGAATTAAAAATGTATGAAAAATATATTTTTAAAATAGCTTAAAACTCTTTGGAATTAAAGAACCTTGGTAATTAAAAGTAAATATATGAAAAAATATATTCTAAAATAGCTTAAAAATCCTTAAATAAAATCCTTAAATAAAATTTAAATGGAATTGTGTGGTTTTTTTGTGAACAGAAGCAGAATACGTGCTATATGTGGATGACTAACAGGGTGTGTTTATATAGCCTGTTGTTGGTCTGAGGTAAAAAGGGGATAATGAGGCTGGTTAGCAGAGTTTAATGCGCAGTCTTTCCTTCACGGAATGCTGCTAAAAACAATAGCTTTCTCACCCTCCTGGTGGAGGCAGTACGTGAGTTGCTTCTCTCCCGGGGGCCCAAATAGGAAGAAAAGGGCCGAACTCGGTGAGTGAGCAAAATAGAATTTATTAGGTACAGAAAACAAAGTCAAAATAACACTCACGGTACAGCTTTAAAACAGCCCAGCATCAGCCTGATCGTCCGGTGATATTCCTCTCACCAGTACAGCTCCCGTGGTCGCGTCCGACGGCGGGACCGGAAGAGGAGGTCTTACCGGATGTCAGCAGGCTGGCTGGGTCCTTCAATCAATGGGCTCCGGCAGGGAACAACTAGTTTCGCAATAATGCTTCGTCAGGTTCCTGCCAGATGCCCTGTGTCTTCCCTCTTTATAGGCAAATACCTAATTGATGATTGGATTGGTCATCAATTGGTATTGGTACAATTAAATAATAAAATGTAAAAACGACCTTTATTGAGTGTTGGGTGTTGGACTAATGCCCAATAATATGAAAGACCAATAATGCTAAACTCTAAATACATACATAAATATGTTACAAGTAGTGACAATGTTATACACAGTAGATAATCATGCACACATGATCTCTATCAGTTCTATGAGACCTTCCCTCGCTCGAGGTGTAGGCAATTTAGTAATTTGTGCAATCTACAGACATCTTTAAACAAATCTCTTAAAATTGGTAGCAGGTGCAGCACAATAACTTGTGAAGTAAACCTCTAAGTAATTCCTTCAGCAAATTAATTTCATACCTAAAGTGGCCCTTGCACTTAGAACTTCTGTGATGTGTGACATTTAAACTAAATGCAAAAAAGCTTATGCTCAGATGGATGGATTTTGAGTGATATATAAAAAATATAGAATAATAAAATAAGAATATAAAAATGTATTGTAAATAAAAATATTGTATAGATGAATATATGTGTAGTTGGGGCTACCATATGGTATCGCTTATATGTTTAGACTATTTGTCCTGAAAAATATATATATATATATGGTGTATTACCCAGGTTTAGGTGATATATGTTAAAAAGTATCCCTGTGTGTGTCGTGACTCCCCCTTTAGTTTGGAGAATGTCAATGGTGACTGGAATAGAATTGGAAAAGAATTATTCCTACAAATGTGATAGTTCAGTAATTCAAACATAATGGTCAGTAATTTAAAGATGTATAGAACTTGGATATATTTTCAATATGATTCATTGGGGATTTGACCCCACGATCATATTAGGCCTTAACTTAAAAGCAGAGTGATAAGTTGGCTGTGCTATACAGAGGCAGATGGACTTCATGTACTTGTTTGCACATATGCGAACAGAGAGAGTACAGAATTCTGCAATGAGAATAACAAATGTGGGTAAAGAGTATTGTTGTGTTACCCAGGCTTAGGTGAAATGTTAAAAAGTATTAAAAAGTATCCTTGTATATGTCTTGCCTCCCCCTTGTTGGTAGTTTTAGGGAATGTTGGTGGTGTCTGGAATTGGATTTGGGATAAAAGATATAAAAAAAAAAAAAAAAATCTTTTTATAATGTTAGTTCTAAATAATAGTATAATAGTAATAGTAATTAAAAATGATGCTCAATAATTGAGAAATGTGGGGTACTTGAATTCTTAGTGGGTGTTTCTAGTATTTCATTGGGGATTTGACCCCACGATCATATTGGCCCTTACTCAAAAGCAGTGTGATAAGTTAACTGTGCTACGCAGAGGCAGATAGATTTCATATACTCGTTGGTGCATATGTGAACATAGAGAACGTAAACATAGAGATAATGTAATTGTGTACGGTTAAGCGAATGTAAGTGAATCATCCAATTGCGAAGTTACTGGTTCCAAATTCGGGAGGGGGAATGGGAGAAAGAAGAGAAGAAGGGAGAGAAGAAGAGAAACGTGATTAGTGTGTTAAATATACATGTTTCATTCTAGAAAAGCCCCAATGTCGATGTCAATGTTAAGTCCTTGGGGTGCTAGCGTCTTTAGTTTATAAATCCATAGTGTCTCCTTTCTTGCTAGTTTTGTAAGTCTATCTCCCCCTCTCCAAAGGGGGGGAATCTGTTCTATGGCTCTATATGTCAAGCCCGAGGGGTCCCCCTGATGCTGTAGTGAAAAATGTTTTGACACGCTGTGGGTCATAACCTGTCGTCGGATGTTACCAATATGTTCCAATATACGAACCCTCAGTGGTCGGCTGGTACGGCCGACATACTGTAGTCCACAGGGGCAGCTTAGTAAATAGACCACGTAGTCACTCTTGCAATTGATAAAGTGCTTGGTTTTAAATTGTTCGCCTGTTACATGGGATGAAAAGTCTATTTTGTCGTTTGACCCTTGTTTGCAAGCTTTGCAAGTACTGCACTTATAAAAACCTTTGGCTGTTGATAGCCAATTCTCGTCCCTTTTGGAGTTATCAGTTCTAAATAGGCTGGGTGCTAATTTATTCTTTATATTATCTGCTTTTTTAAAGATGACCTTGGGTCTTTCTGGGAGGTAGTTTCTAAGGGTGTCATCTCCTTGTAGAAGGTGCCAGTGTTTATTAAGAATTTGTTGTATTTTGCCTGAATCCTGGCTGTACTGAGTTAAAAATGCGACGTTAAAATTTTCTGTCGGTTGTTTTTGTGTTGTTTTTAGGATATCTCGTCGTTGTAGGAGACCTGTCTTCTTAATGGATTCATCTAGTGAGTTTTTGTTGAATCCTTTGTTAATAAACCGATTTTTTAAAATGTCTGCTTGTTCTTTAAAAGTGTTACCATCGCTGCAATTCCGCCTGATACGGCGGAATTGGCCTGGGGGTATGTTAGATAGCCACTTTTTGTGGTGGCAGCTTGTTCTCAGTAGGTAGTTGTTGCAGTCTACTTTCTTGAAAAATGTTTTGGTTTTGAGAGAACTGTTCTCGACATAGATGGTTAGATCTAAAAAATCTACAGAGATGGGGTTTGTGCAGGCCGTGAATTTTAGATTGATTTCGTTGTCATTGATATATTCTAAGAACCGTTTTAGATCCTCCTCGCTACCTTTCCAGATGAAGAAGATATCATCTATATATCTCCGCCAAAGCGCCAGATCTGCGCTAAATTCATGTGTTGACCAGATTTTGTCCTGTTCCCAGGCGTCCATAAAAAGATTGGCGTAGCTTGGTGCAAATTTCGTGCCCATTGCGGTGCCGCATTTTTGTAGGTAGTACTTTCCATCAAAGTTAAAAAGGTTATGTTTTAAAATAAAGTTAATACTCTCTAGAATAAAAGATTTCTGTTCTATAAGAACGTTTGGGTCATTGCTTAATGTCCTATCAATGGCTGAAATACCATCCTCGTGGTTAATGGATGTGTATAGTGATGTTACATCACATGTGCATAGTATAAAATCTGGGCTCCATGCTGTTTGTTCTATCATATTGATAGTTTGTGTGGTGTCTCTGAGGTATGATTTCATCCCCACGACGTAAGGTTGTAGGGAAATGTCTATGTATTCTGACAGTCGTGAGGTGAGAGAGCCTATACCCGAAATGATCGGTCTTCCTGGTGGGTCTATCAGACTTTTGTGTATTTTGGGAAGGAAATAGAAAATCGGCATCACAGGGAATTTGACATTTAAGTATTCATATTCCTTGGTGTTTATTACCCCTATTTCTTTACCCTTGTCCAGGTGTTTTGAATATTCTGTACAGAAATTCTTATGGGGATTTATTCTTAGACTCTCATATGTAATAGCATCTGAGAGGATCCTGTCTGCTTCTTTTTTATAGTTGGTAGTATCCATGATAACTACGCCCCCCCCTTTATCTGCTTGTTTGATGGTTATTGATTTATCATCCTCAAGTTTTTTGAGCGCAGTCTTTTCTTTAAGTGTTAGATTGTGTTTTATTTTACTTCTTTTGCTATGGGTTAGTTTTTCGAAGTCTCCTTCTATTTTCTGGTGAAATGTCTCGATATTATGGCTCTTAGCCCAGCTTGGATAGAATTTAGATTTTTCTTTGAGAGTTGTGTGTTTGAATGTGTTTTCATCTATTGTTGTAGGTGTACTGTTACTTGTGATTTCCCTACTTTGTGCATCTTTGGATAGGAAGAATTTTTTTAGGGTCAGTTGTCTTATAAATTTATGTGCGTCTATGTATAGATTGAAACCGCTGGCTACAGCGGCTGGAGCGAAGTTAAGGCCCTTTTTGATGAGGCTACATTCATCAGCATTCAGACTTTTATTGCTAAGATTGAAGATGTTACTGGTTTCTATTGTGTTGCTGGCCTTTTTCTGCTGATTTCTTCCTCCCCGTTTTCCTCGTGTGGTCTTTTTTTGGCCCTTGTGTTCGGGGAGTCTTGTTCCCTCTGTCCTTCTAAGAGTATGTGTCTGTTCTGTGTCGTTAGAGGGGGGGCTTTCCTCACTGGGGCCTTCTCTAAAAAAGGCCCAGAATATCCTGAGTGTCTAGGTGGTGACCTACGATCTCTTCTTGGGCTACGTTCCCTTTCATATCTATTTTCTCTCTGTTCTAGCGGAGATCTTGCTCTGTGGTTCTCTATGGGAGATCTGGCCCTGTGGTGGTGCTCATGGTAATCGCTGTGTTTGGTGGTGTAGGGTTTATATTTCCATTGGTCATCATATTGGTGTCCCTGTCTGTGTTGTCTTTTCTCTTCGTCCCTTCTGTATGTGTCTGTTCGCTTATTATCTCTTTCGTGGTATGTATATCTACTCTCATTTGAATCTCTGTGGTTCTCGTGTTCCCTTGGTGCCCATTCCCTTGATGGTGCTTGTTTTTCATCATGCCTGAATTTTACATTCTTATTACTCGTGTTCTTTGCGTTGGATTTATTGTGGTCTGTGTTTGTTTGGTGGCTTGAAGTACTAGGACCACTTTCTATATTTATGTCCCTACTCTTATATTCAAATGTTCTCTTACGTTCCCTTGGAGTGCTTGGTGGGATTAGTGTGACTTTCTGCCATCTTGGATTTGAGCCGACTAAGTAGTCTTCCTCATCTCGTCTGTATTTTTTGTTTTTTGATTCTATTAGAAGTCTTTCTATCGTGTCAATTTCATCTGCTAGTTTTTTGTCCCTACTTTGGAAAGTTGGGTTTTCCATTATAGGTTCTAGTCTTTTCTGGATCAAAACCACCTCCCTGTCTATATCTGACAGGGTTTTGTTGTGATGATCTATGATGAGTTTCATGAGGGTAAAGGAGCAAGTGTCCATACTCTCCTCCCACATGACATTAAATTCTATATCTGATAATTCAAAGGAGGCTTTTTTAGAAAAACGCAATCCTCTTGGGATGCGTTTTGCATCTAGGTATTTCTGTAGATATACCTTGTCCCAAACTTTTTTTGTTTCTTTTTTGAGGAGTGTCTCTAGTTTATCAAACTCGTTGTTGATGGTTTCTATGTCCCCCATCTCGGCCGTCTCGACTTCCTTCATTTTATTCTCTATATTATTGCTTCTAAACAATCTTTTAGTGAATATACTTTCCATAATTTCATTTGTGTTTTCTGTTTCTAGGGTTTCTTCTTCCATCATGTGAAGGTCAGGGTGCTGCCACCAAAGCGGGTTTAGAATAATGTGACAAAAAGAAAAGAGGTTGGGGCGCTCCCTATTTGTATAGGCTTGTGATGTTGCCTGTGTGGTAGTGTGTAACCAAAGAAAGGGTAGTGTATACTTGCCCTTGTTGTTTTCTGCAGCTGGACCAGTAGAGAAGATAAAGCCCGGAATCTTCTTGTAGTTGCAGTGGAGGTGGAGGGTTGGTCAGCGCACGGGATTTTGCTCAAACGTAGAGATAAGAGGATAGGAAGATATGGAACACGGTATTAGTGTTTTAGTAATCGAACGGTACAATACAGCCAAAAGAACTTTGGAATTAAAAATGTATGAAAAATATATTTTTAAAATAGCTTAAAACTCTTTGGAATTAAAGAACCTTGGTAATTAAAAGTAAATATATGAAAAAATATATTCTAAAATAGCTTAAAAATCCTTAAATAAAATCCTTAAATAAAATTTAAATGGAATTGTGTGGTTTTTTTGTGAACAGAAGCAGAATACGTGCTATATGTGGATGACTAACAGGGTGTGTTTATATAGCCTGTTGTTGGTCTGAGGTAAAAAGGGGATAATGAGGCTGGTTAGCAGAGTTTAATGCGCAGTCTTTCCTTCACGGAATGCTGCTAAAAACAATAGCTTTCTCACCCTCCTGGTGGAGGCAGTACGTGAGTTGCTTCTCTCCCGGGGGCCCAAATAGGAAGAAAAGGGCCGAACTCGGTGAGTGAGCAAAATATTCTATTTTGCTCACTCACCGAGTTCGGCCCTTTTCTTCCTATTTGGGCCCCCGGGAGAGAAGCAACTCACGTACTGCCTCCACCAGGAGGGTGAGAAAGCTATTGTTTTTAGCAGCATTCCGTGAAGGAAAGACTGCGCATTAAACTCTGCTAACCAGCCTCATTATCCCCTTTTTACCTCAGACCAACAACAGGCTATATAAACACACCCTGTTAGTCATCCACATATAGCACGTATTCTGCTTCTGTTCACAAAAAAACCACACAATTCCATTTAAATTTTATTTAAGGATTTTATTTAAGGATTTTTAAGCTATTTTAGAATATATTTTTTCATATATTTACTTTTAATTACCAAGGTTCTTTAATTCCAAAGAGTTTTAAGCTATTTTAAAAATATATTTTTCATACATTTTTAATTCCAAAGTTCTTTTGGCTGTATTGTACCGTTCGATTACTAAAACACTAATACCGTGTTCCATATCTTCCTATCCTCTTATCTCTACGTTTGAGCAAAATCCCGTGCGCTGACCAACCCTCCACCTCCACTGCAACTACAAGAAGATTCCGGGCTTTATCTTCTCTACTGGTCCAGCTGCAGAAAACAACAAGGGCAAGTATACACTACCCTTTCTTTGGTTACACACTACCACACAGGCAACATCACAAGCCTATACAAATAGGGAGCGCCCCAACCTCTTTTCTTTTTGTCACATTATTCTAAACCCGCTTTGGTGGCAGCACCCTGACCTTCACATGATGGAAGAAGAAACCCTAGAAACAGAAAACACAAATGAAATTATGGAAAGTATATTCACTAAAAGATTGTTTAGAAGCAATAATATAGAGAATAAAATGAAGGAAGTCGAGACGGCCGAGATGGGGGACATAGAAACCATCAACAACGAGTTTGATAAACTAGAGACACTCCTCAAAAAAGAAACAAAAAAAGTTTGGGACAAGGTATATCTACAGAAATACCTAGATGCAAAACGCATCCCAAGAGGATTGCGTTTTTCTAAAAAAGCCTCCTTTGAATTATCAGATATAGAATTTAATGTCATGTGGGAGGAGAGTATGGACACTTGCTCCTTTACCCTCATGAAACTCATCATAGATCATCACAACAAAACCCTGTCAGATATAGACAGGGAGGTGGTTTTGATCCAGAAAAGACTAGAACCTATAATGGAAAACCCAACTTTCCAAAGTAGGGACAAAAAACTAGCAGATGAAATTGACACGATAGAAAGACTTCTAATAGAATCAAAAAACAAAAAATACAGACGAGATGAGGAAGACTACTTAGTCGGCTCAAATCCAAGATGGCAGAAAGTCACACTAATCCCACCAAGCACTCCAAGGGAACGTAAGAGAACATTTGAATATAAGAGTAGGGACATAAATATAGAAAGTGGTCCTAGTACTTCAAGCCACCAAACAAACACAGACCACAATAAATCCAACGCAAAGAACACGAGTAATAAGAATGTAAAATTCAGGCATGATGAAAAACAAGCACCATCAAGGGAATGGGCACCAAGGGAACACGAGAACCACAGAGATTCAAATGAGAGTAGATATACATACCACGAAAGAGATAATAAGCGAACAGACACATACAGAAGGGACGAAGAGAAAAGACAACACAGACAGGGACACCAATATGATGACCAATGGAAATATAAACCCTACACCACCAAACACAGCGATTACCATGAGCACCACCACAGGGCCAGATCTCCCATAGAGAACCACAGAGCAAGATCTCCGCTAGAACAGAGAGAAAATAGATATGAAAGGGAACGTAGCCCAAGAAGAGATCGTAGGTCACCACCTAGACACTCAGGATATTCTGGGCCTTTTTTAGAGAAGGCCCCAGTGAGGAAAGCCCCCCCTCTAACGACACAGAACAGACACATACTCTTAGAAGGACAGAGGGAACAAGACTCCCCGAACACAAGGGCCAAAAAAAGACCACACGAGGAAAACGGGGAGGAAGAAATCAGCAGAAAAAGGCCAGCAACACAATAGAAACCAGTAACATCTTCAATCTTAGCAATAAAAGTCTGAATGCTGATGAATGTAGCCTCATCAAAAAGGGCCTTAACTTCGCTCCAGCCGCTGTAGCCAGCGGTTTCAATCTATACATAGACGCACATAAATTTATAAGACAACTGACCCTAAAAAAATTCTTCCTATCCAAAGATGCACAAAGTAGGGAAATCACAAGTAACAGTACACCTACAACAATAGATGAAAACACATTCAAACACACAACTCTCAAAGAAAAATCTAAATTCTATCCAAGCTGGGCTAAGAGCCATAATATCGAGACATTTCACCAGAAAATAGAAGGAGACTTCGAAAAACTAACCCATAGCAAAAGAAGTAAAATAAAACACAATCTAACACTTAAAGAAAAGACTGCGCTCAAAAAACTTGAGGATGATAAATCAATAACCATCAAACAAGCAGATAAAGGGGGGGGCGTAGTTATCATGGATACTACCAACTATAAAAAAGAAGCAGACAGGATCCTCTCAGATGCTATTACATATGAGAGTCTAAGAATAAATCCCCATAAGAATTTCTGTACAGAATATTCAAAACACCTGGACAAGGGTAAAGAAATAGGGGTAATAAACACCAAGGAATATGAATACTTAAATGTCAAATTCCCTGTGATGCCGATTTTCTATTTCCTTCCCAAAATACACAAAAGTCTGATAGACCCACCAGGAAGACCGATCATTTCGGGTATAGGCTCTCTCACCTCACGACTGTCAGAATACATAGACATTTCCCTACAACCTTACGTCGTGGGGATGAAATCATACCTCAGAGACACCACACAAACTATCAATATGATAGAACAAACAGCATGGAGCCCAGATTTTATACTATGCACATGTGATGTAACATCACTATACACATCCATTAACCACGAGGATGGTATTTCAGCCATTGATAGGACATTAAGCAATGACCCAAACGTTCTTATAGAACAGAAATCTTTTATTCTAGAGAGTATTAACTTTATTTTAAAACATAACCTTTTTAACTTTGATGGAAAGTACTACCTACAAAAATGCGGCACCGCAATGGGCACGAAATTTGCACCAAGCTACGCCAATCTTTTTATGGACGCCTGGGAACAGGACAAAATCTGGTCAACACATGAATTTAGCGCAGATCTGGCGCTTTGGCGGAGATATATAGATGATATCTTCTTCATCTGGAAAGGTAGCGAGGAGGATCTAAAACGGTTCTTAGAATATATCAATGACAACGAAATCAATCTAAAATTCACGGCCTGCACAAACCCCATCTCTGTAGATTTTTTAGATCTAACCATCTATGTCGAGAACAGTTCTCTCAAAACCAAAACATTTTTCAAGAAAGTAGACTGCAACAACTACCTACTGAGAACAAGCTGCCACCACAAAAAGTGGCTATCTAACATACCCCCAGGCCAATTCCGCCGTATCAGGCGGAATTGCAGCGACGGTAACACTTTTAAAGAACAAGCAGACATTTTAAAAAATCGGTTTATTAACAAAGGATTCAACAAAAACTCACTAGATGAATCCATTAAGAAGACAGGTCTCCTACAACGACGAGATATCCTAAAAACAACACAAAAACAACCGACAGAAAATTTTAACGTCGCATTTTTAACTCAGTACAGCCAGGATTCAGGCAAAATACAACAAATTCTTAATAAACACTGGCACCTTCTACAAGGAGATGACACCCTTAGAAACTACCTCCCAGAAAGACCCAAGGTCATCTTTAAAAAAGCAGATAATATAAAGAATAAATTAGCACCCAGCCTATTTAGAACTGATAACTCCAAAAGGGACGAGAATTGGCTATCAACAGCCAAAGGTTTTTATAAGTGCAGTACTTGCAAAGCTTGCAAACAAGGGTCAAACGACAAAATAGACTTTTCATCCCATGTAACAGGCGAACAATTTAAAACCAAGCACTTTATCAATTGCAAGAGTGACTACGTGGTCTATTTACTAAGCTGCCCCTGTGGACTACAGTACACTGGCGACACACTTTATTCGAGCTCGGCTAGTCCCACGAATTCGGGTATACCCGGGTGTATTGAGGTTTGTGACTGTTTTCTGCCCGAGTGCATTGAGGTATTTTTCAGGCAGGGATTGAAGCATTTTATTCCCGCTGGCTGCAATACTGCACAGTATATATATATATACTGCATTACAATTCATGAATTTATGCCATCTGGTAGACACACGAAGCATTGCAGCCTATTAAATCCTAATCATTATCATTTAACAGATCAGCCGCCCGTCAGCCAGGCATGAACCCAGGCTGGGAAGGCAAATACAACGGGGCTTGTCAGAGGTGAGGAGCGGCGCATTCCAGGTATCTGCCAGGTACATACTGGGTATTTGCTCGAATAAAGTGTGTCGGTGCAGTATGTCGGCCGTACCAGCCGACCACTGAGGGTTCGTATATTGGAACATATTGGTAACATCCGACGACAGGTTATGACCCACAGCGTGTCAAAACATTTTTCACTACAGCATCAGGGGGACCCCTCGGGCTTGACATATAGAGCCATAGAACAGATTCCCCCCCTTTGGAGAGGGGGAGATAGACTTACAAAACTAGCAAGAAAGGAGACACTATGGATTTATAAACTAAAGACGCTAGCACCCCAAGGACTTAACATTGACATCGACATTGGGGCTTTTCTAGAATGAAACATGTATATTTAACACACTAATCACGTTTCTCTTCTTCTCTCCCTTCTTCTCTTCTTTCTCCCATTCCCCCTCCCGAATTTGGAACCAGTAACTTCGCAATTGGATGATTCACTTACATTCGCTTAACCGTACACAATTACATTATCTCTATGTTTACGTTCTCTATGTTCACATATGCACCAACGAGTATATGAAATCTATCTGCCTCTGCGTAGCACAGTTAACTTATCACACTGCTTTTGAGTAAGGGCCAATATGATCGTGGGGTCAAATCCCCAATGAAATACTAGAAACACACACTAAGAATTCAAGTACCCCACATTTCTCAATTATTGAGCATCATTTTTAATTACTATTACTATTATACTATTATTTAGAACTAACATTATAAAAAGATTTTTTTTTTTTTTTTTATATCTTTTATCCCAAATCCAATTCCAGACACCACCAACATTCCCTAAAACTACCAACAAGGGGGAGGCAAGACATATACAAGGATACTTTTTAATACTTTTTAACATTTCACCTAAGCCTGGGTAACACAACAATACTCTTTACCCACATTTGTTATTCTCATTGCAGAATTCTGTACTCTCTCTGTTCGCATATGTGCAAACAAGTACATGAAGTCCATCTGCCTCTGTATAGCACAGCCAACTTATCACTCTGCTTTTAAGTTAAGGCCTAATATGATCGTGGGGTCAAATCCCCAATGAATCATATTGAAAATATATCCAAGTTCTATACATCTTTAAATTACTGACCATTATGTTTGAATTACTGAACTATCACATTTGTAGGAATAATTCTTTTCCAATTCTATTCCAGTCACCATTGACATTCTCCAAACTAAAGGGGGAGTCACGACACACACAGGGATACTTTTTAACATATATCACCTAAACCTGGGTAATACACCATATATATATATATATTTTTCAGGACAAATAGTCTAAACATATAAGCGATACCATATGGTAGCCCCAACTACACATATATTCATCTATACAATATTTTTATTTACAATACATTTTTATATTCTTATTTTATTATTCTATATTTTTTATATATCACTCAAAATCCATCCATCTGAGCATAAGCTTTTTTGCATTTAGTTTAAATGTCACACATCACAGAAGTTCTAAGTGCAAGGGCCACTTTAGGTATGAAATTAATTTGCTGAAGGAATTACTTAGAGGTTTACTTCACAAGTTATTGTGCTGCACCTGCTACCAATTTTAAGAGATTTGTTTAAAGATGTCTGTAGATTGCACAAATTACTAAATTGCCTACACCTCGAGCGAGGGAAGGTCTCATAGAACTGATAGAGATCATGTGTGCATGATTATCTACTGTGTATAACATTGTCACTACTTGTAACATATTTATGTATGTATTTAGAGTTTAGCATTATTGGTCTTTCATATTATTGGGCATTAGTCCAACACCCAACACTCAATAAAGGTCGTTTTTACATTTTATTATTTAATTGTACCAATACCAATTGATGACCAATCCAATCATCAATTAGGTATTTGCCTATAAAGAGGGAAGACACAGGGCATCTGGCAGGAACCTGACGAAGCATTATTGCGAAACTAGTTGTTCCCTGCCGGAGCCCATTGATTGAAGGACCCAGCCAGCCTGCTGACATCCGGTAAGACCTCCTCTTCCGGTCCCGCCGTCGGACGCGACCACGGGAGCTGTACTGGTGAGAGGAATATCACCGGACGATCAGGCTGATGCTGGGCTGTTTTAAAGCTGTACCGTGAGTGTTATTTTGACTTTGTTTTCTGTACCTAATAAATTCTATTTTGCTCACTCACCGAGTTCGGCCCTTTTCTTCCTATTTGGGCCCCCGGGAGAGAAGCAACTCACGTACTGCCTCCACCAGGAGGGTGAGAAAGCTATTGTTTTAGCAGCATTCCGTGAAGGAAAGACTGCGCATTAAACTCTGCTAACCAGCCTCATTATCCCCTTTTTACCTCAGACCAACAACAGGCTATATAAACACACCCTGTTAGTCATCCACATATAGCACGTATTCTGCTTCTGTTCACAAAAAAACCACACAATTCCATTTAAATTTTATTTAAGGATTTTATTTAAGGATTTTTAAGCTATTTTAGAATATATTTTTTCATATATTTACTTTTAATTACCAAGGTTCTTTAATTCCAAAGAGTTTTAAGCTATTTTAAAAATATATTTTTCATACATTTTTAATTCCAAAGTTCTTTTGGCTGTATTGTACCGTTCGATTACTAAAACACTAATACCGTGTTCCATATCTTCCTATCCTCTTATCTCTACGTTTGAGCAAAATCCCGTGCGCTGACCAACCCTCCACCTCCATTCAGTAGATAGTGCAAGGCTTTTGAGTAGTCCAGGGTGTATGGTGATGTTGGGTGTGGGGCAGGATAGAGGAGTTTGTAGTGTATAGAGGGAGTAACATCTCCATGAGGCCAGGAGAAAGAAAAAAGTTAAAATACATAGCAGGTTCATGATGCCAGAGGTAGGCAGTGCTGCAAGGAGCTGTTGTGAGCAGAGTGAGTGTGAGCAGACTAACAGTAGGTGTGTGCCTGTTCCTTGTCAAATGTTTAGCTGTATTGCAATGCTAGTCAGTTCAGGGTTTCAGTGTATTGTGCATTCAGTTTTGGGAGAGGCTGCAGTAAATAAGTTGTAAAGGGGTGGGGGGTTGAAATAGGCAGGTTAGCAAGCATGGGATCATAGGGTGATCTGAATAGCTTACCGTTTGTTGTCTTGAGTTAAAGAGTTTGCAGAAAGAAGCAGTCCCCAGTCACCTCTAGTCAAACTGTAGTCTAACTGTGTTTATCACTTAAAAACCTCACTTTAAATGCCTCACTGTCTAATGCCTAATGCAGTTCCACAGATTCGGGATTGGTTAGAGAGGATCTTGGGCCTCGAAATTCCCCAGGATCCATGGCTGTTTCTGCTAAATAAGCCACTGGAGGGTCTGTCAAGGGCAGGAAACAAAATGATCGTTCACTTTGCAACGGCAATGAGGTGTGAGACCGCAGCATTGTGGAAACAGAGCACGATTCCAACAATTGAAAAGATTCGGAACAGAATTTGGTTTGCCTGCCAGATGGAGAAGCTGACGAGTCTGGTCAACGACACTTGCTCAAATTTCCAAAAGGTCTGGTTGCCGTGGTTGGCACAAACAGACATCCCAGGGGCGAGCAATGCCTCTATTTGGCTATGATAGGAATAAGTGAGTTCTCCTGTGGCAGACGGCACTCGGGGGGGAGGGTGTACAGAGACGGGCCTAGCTAAAGGACGATTGGGTCAGGAAGTTAAGGGAAAATTTCTATACGTCAAAGCCTGCAAAGGCATAAGAGGGTGCAGAGGTCTCCCGCACCAGAACCAAAAGAAAGAGGGAGAAGTGTAGAGATGTGCCTAGCATGACGTTGGATTGAAGATCCACAGTGACCCCCCCCCCATACCCCTCTTCCCCAGTGTGTCTTTCCCCCCCTGTGCATGTTGGATGTGTGAATGGTGTTTGCGTCTTGTCATTTCATACAGATATGGACAAGTTACAGAGCGTATGGAGTGTTTTATAATTTGTGCAAAAATGTCTGTATCTTTTGAAAATTCAATAAAATATAAAGTTGAAAAAAAAAGATACAAAGAATGTGACAAGGTCACAGCAGTCCCCTTTTCACATTGGTGAAGTGGTGTAAGCGGTCACTGCAACAGGAACTCAGCCAAAGAAAATAAATAAATAAATAAAATCAGCTTTATTAAACTTGAATGCTGCACATCACAGAGAGCACCTCTGACGCGTTTCGTTCCGTTGTGAAACTTTATCGTCAGAGGTGCTCTCTGTGATGTGCAGCATTCAAGTTTAATAAAACTGATTTTATTTATTTATTTTCTTTGGCTGAGTTCCTGTTGCAGTGACCGCTTACACCACTTCACCTACTACTACATTTTTGCTGGAGCACGCAGGCAACTACTTGCTGACTGGGGAGCCATGTCTCCCTAATAGCGTGAGCGCCCGGGGCCGCCCCCTAGGGTTACAAAGGAGCGCTGGAGCGCACATCACGCTGTAACCGTCACAGCACAACAACCTTTCCTGGCGATGATGTCATCCACAAGCGCGGTGCTTGTTCATCTGGGACCGGCAGGACTACACGGGCAGTGAAGACACCAGGTCGGGTAAGGGCAGCAGTGATAGTATCCGTGAGTACACGAGAGGGGCATCCGTTGGCTGCTTCTTTTCCTGTCTATCTATCTCCTGCTCACTAGCCCCCCACCCAGGTATTTAGTCTGTTTCCCGTTTTCTTTATGACATTCATCCTATATTGCTTCAGTGTCAGCAGAGTTGCACTTCATTATTGTATTGGTCAGACACTACCTATATACAAACACCCAGTTGTGTGTGTGGTTGTTGAGCACCAGACACTGTGGGGTTCATTCTCCTTGCTATACCCTTTTCACATTGACCTTGTCACTTTCTTTGTATCTTGATCCATATGTTTTATACAGGCAGTCCTCGTTTTACAACGCTTCGCTTTATAACGAATGCTTATACAACACTATGCAATGCATACGTATATTCCTTTTTACAACGCCAAAACGGCTTATCCAACGCTCTTACAACGCTTTGCAAAGTTGTTTATGTGTATATAATATATATATTATATAATATTATACTATATAATATATTACATTATTATATTTTATGTTATATTATATATATATATAATACAGTATATACACTATATAATTTGTGTGTGCTGCGTATCTTATTGCCTGCAAACATTTTTGTGTATTTTAGCATTAAAAATGCCTTCAGGAATGGAACCTTTCATTTAAACAGTGTTCCTATGAGAAAACGTGTTTTGCTTTAAGACGTTTCGCTATCCAATGCCATTTTGAGTAACGCATTGTGTCGGATAACCGAGGACTGCCTGTATATGTAAGTTCTCTGCAGCACTTGCATGTTTGTGCATTAAATTCATTGTTTTAACCGCACCATCTGGATATTTGTCATCGATACAGGTCATCGCTTCCACCACGAGGTTCTCCCCACACAGAGGGATGGCATCACTGGAGCAAGGGAAAGACACCATATTGGGGCACAGACTTACACAAGGCCGTGTAAGTAATTCTGTATACTATTATTATATCCTTTCACCATCCAGCTCGTATGGTGTGCATAGTTATATGGCATGCATTGTGATTTGCCTAGTGATACATACTAGCCCCACTGCACTCCTATATCACTCAATATCACCCAATGTGTTGTGCTTGTGTTGTCCCAAGCTACATTGCCGGCTATAGTGCTAATCAGTGTATTCTATATATGCTTTCTCCACCTATTTGCGCTCCCCAACTGTAAGGAATCGGGGAACATGTCCCTTGTGGCGTGTTGCCTCCTTACCTGCTGCTGCTGCCACCATGGCCACTGTTCCTGCCCATACGCGCTCCCCCACTCTCATTACAGAGAGCGCACACCTGCAGCTCTTCTAGCTGCTGCATGGAACCTGGTCACGCTTCCCGCATACATCGCGCATCTCTCCTGCACGGCGCGCACACGCAATGACGTGCTACGATCCCCCGCTGCATGGCAAGTCTCTCCTTCCTGCCTTGTTGCCTGCAGCCTATCCCAGCTCTGCTGGGCCGCGCCTCCGCTCTGCCTCCTGTTCCCATTGGTCTGCCCTTCCTGTAAATACTTCCGGATTTCTCCCATGCATTGCTCAGCATAATTCACTATCCTGTTTTCTCCAATCCAAGATCTCGTCAAGTATACCGCATCGCCTACACTCTCCAACCCAGACCCAGCAATGCTAAACTATCCACCTTCTAGGCATGCCTCCGCTGCTGCGGGTGTGTGGATTTATACCGTCCCACCTCAGTGCCAGGGTTTTGTCTTGTTTGTGGGCAGCGCGAGCATTACACCTACTCCAATCCAAACTTACGCAGGCCCTTAGTCCATTCAGAAGAATTGTATCAACTGTGTGAAACCAGGGTATCACATGAAAGAATCCCTCTTAATATGCACTCTACCTATGTTGTGATAAATATTGCTGAACCTGGAACATATCACAACGACAAGGGAGTAATATAGGTTGCGAGAGACCCCATTAATATAAAACAAAATAATACAATGTTATTAACATCTATTTCAATATAAAATGTGACATACAAGTGAATGTGTATAATGTAAAATGTAAATAAAATCCCCTCAGTGAAACCAGGACTAAATGTAGTATTGAATCAATAGAATAAGAATGGTGTACACTGGCGACACACTTTATTCGAGCTCGGCTAGTCCCACGAATTCGGGTATATCCGGGTGTATTGAGGTTTGTGACTGTTTTCTGCCCGAGTGCATTGGGTTATTTTCCAGGCAGGGATTGAAGCATTTTATTCCCGCTGGCTGCAATACTGCACAGTATATATATATATACTGCATTGCAATTCATGAATTTATGCCATCTGGTAGACACGCGAAGCATTGCAGCCTATTAAATCCTAATCATTATCATTTAACATATCAGCCGCCCGTCAGCCAGGCATGAACCCAGGCTGGGAAGGCAAATGCAACGGGGCTTGTCAGAGGTGAGGAGCGGCGCATTCCAGGTATCTGCCAGGTACATACTGGGTATTTGCTCGAATAAAGTGTGTCGGTGCAGTAAATAATGAGGTCACTGGGTCAACAAGAACCTATAAATAACCACACAGTGGCATAATTGCCTATTATTGGTGGCAGTGAACACAACACCTATTGAATAACCTATCTATTGAACTACGTGAGCGTGGAAACAACGGAGGAATACCAGGATAAGTCAGCCTCACAAATGAAAATGATGCAACCATAAAGTATGGAATAATGTGTGTGCTGACAAAAATGATGACATAGCACCATATATATATCACAGTCCACAATGGCGGTCTCTAAACGAATAAAGACCCCCACACATACAAAGAGGAGTGTGGCTGTATATGATGTATACTAAAGTCTAAACAATATATAGCCAAGCACCCCCTGTATGCATCACTCGTGTGAGGTTAGAATGATAGCTGCTGCCCAAGACGTATAGCTGCATAACAGATATCAGAAGGAAACAATAATGGTGGGGCTATCTCACCACATATGGTACAAAAACCTATATGGTATTAGGTAACATCACCTGGGGCAAAACCACTAGTGGCTAACAATCCCCCTTGTACTCATATAGTAGCGATGTATGAATACTTGGAGATAAACCCACAGAAACCTCCTAATCAAAGGTTCCAAACCATGAAATGCACAAAATGGTATGGCTGACGCCAGCGCTATACAACCCGCTTCATCGTTGATTCCTCTGCTCTAGTCCGGTCACCTCGTGGACGTCAGCGTCATGACATCACAACAACCAGGCACACGTTTCCCGTGAACTTTGTCACACTTCTTCAGGGGAAGGAGGAGGAGTCTCAGCCTGCCAGATCGCAAGTCTTATATATTCAGTTACTTAATTATCTAAGTGGTTCCCTTGATGTTTGTAATGTTCAGTGTATTCTGTATAGTATCATTAGCGCATCAATGGCAACTATGTAACTAAAATATGTACAGGGAAAGGAATATATCAGTCAGTGATCGTATACAATTGTAACTATGAGCTACATTGTAAAATAAAAGTGATAATAGTTTGCCACATGAAATGCAATGTGCCACATATAAGAATAGTGTGGGCTTAGAAAGATACTAATGTTGGCAAATGGCTATAATGGTATTGATTTGGTATTTGTTTAGAATCCCTGAATAGTTATATATATTTTTACACATTCACACATATACACCTGTCCCCACCTATACATGTTGACACACACATATATATATATCTTATACTATATTAGTGAAAGCACTGTATGCCTGCCTGCCTGCCTGGATGTCCGGTGTCCCTAGGGGAAATCTCATTGGTCCCTTGGTCCGCCCCCGCACACCTCTCATTGGCCTGAGGCGGAGTGACGGGCCAAAGGACACACAGGGACACACACACAGGGACACACACACAGGGACACACACACAGGGACACACACTCTCCCCCGTCATTTGGACCGCAGCTCACCTTCCACACCCCCCCTCCTCTCCCAGTGCCCCTCCTCTCCCGGTGCCCCTCACTCTCTCCCCCCTCCCCACCTCACCCAAATCCCCACGCTCTGCAACATCCCCAGCCGCACCATCACCCTCACCGTGCGCTGCGGAGGAAGCGCGGCCCTCCTGCTCAGCAGCAAACTCCAGGCTCCTCCCCCCTCGCGGCGCGGCCCTCCTGCTCTCCCCCTCACGTGCGCCGCTACCGGAGAGGGGAAGCGCGGCCCGGGCCTCCTGCTCTCCCCCTCACGTGCGCCGCTACCGGACGGAGGGGAAGCGCGGCGCGGGTCTCCTGTCACTCTTGCCCCCCCCCAGCTTCCCGAACTCACCTTCTGCCCCAGCCAGATGCCACGGGGTCAAGGTAAGTCACCCACCGTCTCCCACCCACGCACTGTCACCCAGTCACCCACCCACTCACTCAGTCACCCACTCAGTAACCCACCCACCCACTCACTTAGTCACCCAAAAACTCACTCAGTCACCCACCCACCCAGTCACCCACCCAGTCACTTTCACCCAGTCACCCACTTTCACCCAGTCACCCACTTTCACCCAGTCACCCACTTTCACCCAGTCACCCACTCAGTCACCCACCCACCCACTCAGTCACCCACCCACCCACTCAGTCACCCACCCACTCAGTCAGTCACCCACCCACTCAGTCATCCACCCACTCAGTCACCCACCCATTCAGTCACCCAGTCAGTCACCGAGTCACCCACCCATTCAGTCAGTCAGTCAGTCAGTCACCCACTCACCCACCCAGTCAGTCACCCACCCAGTCAGTCACCCACTCACCCACCCAGTCAGTCACCCACTCACCCACCCAGTCAGTCACCCAGTCAGTCACCCACTCACCCACCCAGTCAGTCACCCACTCACCCAGTCAGTCACCCACTCACCCACCCAGTCAGTCTCCCACTCACCCACCCAGTCAGTCTCCCACTAACCCACCCAGTCAGTCACCCACCCACCGACCCAACTCACCCACCCAACGTCACCCACCCACCGACCCAAAGTCAAACCGACCCAAAGTCACCCACCCACCGACCCAAAGTCACACACCCACCGACCCAAAGTCACCCACCCACCGACCCAAAGTCAAACCGACCCAAAGTCACCCACCCACCGACCCAAAGTCACCCACCCACCGACCCAAAGTCAAACCGACCCAAAGTCACCCACCCACTCAGTCACCCACCCACCCACTCAGTCAAGTGTCACCCACCCACCCAGTCACCCACACACTCAGTCAACTCAGTCACCCACCTAGCTGTCAAGGGGCGGGGGGGAGCCTAACCCTGTCGTACGCCCCCCCAAAATTACATCCCGGGCAACGCCGGGTCTCTCAGCTAGTATATATATATATAACGGCATACCTACCCGTCTGCACATCTATACATGTACACCTCCATGCTTACTAACATGTATACGTACTGAAATACATATACAGTACCATGTGCTTGTTTATCCATATGTAGCACCTAAGGGTCTCTCAGAGTGTTGTCACATCCACTGGTAGGTAATGATGTATTAATACCTCTATACGAGCTTGGGTGTATATAGGTTACATCTACACTTAAAAGTGCATAGATGTTGCCATCTTATGTCTTGGTATCACAAAGTGCACTGTTGGGGCAATTGTGTAAGTATGAGGGTGTAGGAATGAGAGCCCCTAGGTGTCCGCCTCTAAAGTCAATACGGACAAAGCTGTTATTAAACTAAATACCCGGATCCCCATGGGTATAATAGTGCGTGTGTGTGAATATAATAGATGTTTATAGGAAAGGAGAATAGATGAACCCTTCATTCAGACCATGGGGGTTAAAGTGTGTAATTTGAAAATCCATCATGTTTCATGCTGAAGGAGAACTTGGTCCCAGTTCCCTTTGCGTGGTCCTAGTGGGACATTTTCAATGCCTGTGAAGCATAATACACCACCGTCCCCATTGAGTGATGTTATCACGTGACGTGCCACAGGAGTGTCTAATGCATTCCTAATGGAGCCATTCACGAATGAATCTGAAATACTGTAAGACACCAAGCAGCCAATTCGGACCTCAGATTCTAAGCGCCAAGACAGCAGCGGCAAATTTGAAACCACCACAAGATACTCTGTTAGAAAGAGCAGCGACCTGCTTCAGAGATTTTCAAGTCAAGACATTTTCTAAGTCCAGCTTTCCTCAGAAGTTCTCAGAATAGAATGTAGCAGTCACGGCTGGAACTACAAGCCAAAAAGAGTACCAGGGCAACTAACTAACAGGACTAACAGATCTTGGATGTTCCGGGCTCGTTGACTTACCATTGATAAGCAAGTAACAAATCACTGATTAGAGCATCAGCTTTCAGAAGGTGCCAGTATGTTTGGAGTATAGCCCTAGCTTGCTGCCACTGCTTATTAAACGTCCCCAAATACCGTACCAATCTGTCACTGGGTGTAGGTGCTCTGTCTGTTAATAATTCCCTACGGGATGTATATTTAGCCCTTTTATATGCTTGTATTATGACCCTCCTGCTGTAGCCCCTGTCATAAAAAACATCTGGACATATTCACAGCTTGTTTTTTGAACTCTTCATTTGTACCGCAGTTTATTTTGAGCCTGAGAAACTGACCAATAGGTATACCATTTATCTGTGACTTTGGGTGGTGGCTACGTGCTTCCAGCAGGCTGTTTGTTGCCTTAGCCTTCTAGTTGTTTATATAATATCATCTAAACCTCTAGAGATGCGAATATCCAAGAACACGATGGTGTTTAAATCATATTCTAAGGTCAAGTGCAAGTTCAGTTGGATGGTGTTCAATATATCAATGAATTGTTTTAATGCATCTATTGACCCATTCCATAGTAACATCACATCATCGATGTAACGAACCCATAGGTCGATGTGGGAGGTATACAGTTTAAGATTTTCAGAAAACACTATCTGGGACTCCCACCACCCTAGGAAGAGGTTAGTGTATGAAGGTGCACATTTGGTGCCCATGGCTGTCCCTTGAGTCTGATGGTAAAACTTATTCCTGAATAGAAAATAGTACCTCGTGAGAACGAATTCAAGTAGGTCCGTCACAAATTAATTGTGTGTTTGGTTCAGACGGCCCCTGGTCTTGAGAAAGTGAGGAACCGCATCTATACAAGCTCTATGATTCATGCAGGTATATAGCCCCTTCACATCTAAACTGACCAAAACAGTCTCCTTAGAGATAACTATACATTCTAATCTTCTCAGGATATCTTTAATATCCCTAAGGTATGAAGGCAGAGACACCACGAATGGTCTAAGTATTTGGTCAACATAGGAGCTCCCCCTCACTGTCAAGTTGCCCACTCCTGACACAATTGGTCTGCCAGGGAGGGGGGGGGGTCTATTTTTGTGTTTTGGGAAG